>NW_026733033.1:42500-245230 GCF_028476545.2 Physella acuta | reverse complement strand
CTTCCACGCCACCTTTACCATATACAATCAAAGTCTACTCTTCATATATCAGGGGCTACCCCTACTTAAACCCCAACCCAACCCTCATCAATAATAATTACTTCCTAACCTTAGTTATCGTTACCGGAAAAAAAAAATTAATTGCCCCCCCCCCCCCCCCATCTATCCACCCCCCCTCCCCCCTCCCACCCCACAACGTTTATGTTTAGAGAATTCACAAACTAACCAGAATAGCACGTGCTCAACAGATAACCCGACCCCCCCCCATCCCCACCCTACCCCCCCCCCCCCCCCACCCCGAGGGGGAGGAGCATGCAACTCCGATCAACGCAACACCAGCACGCGAAGCATATTTTAAAACACACACATGTTTCCCCCGTGCATTCACAGCAGCCGGTGGGGGCCTGTG
This sequence comes from Physella acuta, assembly GCF_028476545.2. Taxonomy (NCBI): domain Eukaryota; kingdom Metazoa; phylum Mollusca; class Gastropoda; family Physidae; genus Physella; species Physella acuta. Next base: position 244,821 of record NW_026733033.1, on the reverse strand, counting down.
CATTAGGTCAACTGCGCGCTAACACGGCTGTTTGGGTTTGGGGGCTGTGCGCCCATTCGTTGTCTCCCTTTATTCGTTCACTCTCCAACTCGTTCATTGCCTCCCCTTCTGTTGTGTGTTTAGCGTGTACCCAACCCTGAATATTATTAACATAAATTAGACGTTTATATTCTCAGTTGGTTTGCAATACTAATTAAAATATGAATGTACATACATTTAATTTTTAAAAAAAACTTGAGAAAAAAACTTTTTTAAAAAGCGGATGGTGGAAAAAAAACTCCCCCCCCCCCCCGACCGACCTACCATGTATTAATAAATTACTATTTGTTATGGACTGTGAGAATGTCTAGACATGACGTCACACGGCCGTATTAATAGCAGCCCGTTATTTTTATTCCGGTGGAAGTTTTACTTTCACCCAGCGTTTTAGTTATTATTTTCCTTCATCTGTTTATTTATTATCAAAAAAGAGATTGTGTGCACTATAATCTTCTTAATTGGACAGCGATACTCAGACAGGGTATAAATTAATTTAAACTTTTAATGTAATTAACAAGGCTTGATAAAAGTGTAAGTCATATGAAAATATTCCGGTGAATGGATTGTTTTTGTTTTTATGATTATTTTTAATTTAAAAAAAAAAATGTTTTTTTTGTACTAGAAATACAAATAATTAAATTGATAATTACAAGAATCAACTGTCTGGCTTAGTTTTACAGAATCGTTTTTGAAGGAGAAAAATCAAAGCGTATTTTAGATATTGAGGGGGGGGGGGGGGTATGACAGTTTTTATTTGACATGGATTGAAAGATATTTCAATGTCTGTTTTTTTTAGAGAGAGAAAGAGTTCGACTGGTTTTATATGGTGATTGGTGGTTGTCTTCTATATGTTGTTGATGGTTGTTTGTGGTTGTTGATTTTGTTAATGGTTGCGCGTGATTGTCTTATAATGGTTGCTCCTGATTGCTCGTGGTTGTCGTGGCGTGGTTGCCGTGGCGTGGTTGTCGTCGGCATGATTATTAACCGGCATGATTTCTAACCGGCAAGATTGCTAGCCGGCATGATTGCTAACCGGCATAATTGCTAACCGGCATGATTATTAGCCGGCATGATTGCTAACCGGCATGATTATTAGCCGGCATGATTGCTAACCGGCATGATTGCTCGACGGCATGATTGCTAACCGGCATGATTGCTAACCGGCATGATTGCCAACCCACAATGCCTCACGTCAATCGATACGCGACACCCAGACGTATCGAACGTCGGTCTTCGTCAGAAATATTTTAAAAAGAAGAATTGACATTTGACGTACCTGAAAAGTAAGACGCGTGAATACACATGACTACCTTGACAGTCTGTATGTGTGTGTGGGGGGGGGGGGGGTGTGGGGGGTGGGGTAGTGGGTGGGGGTGACATGTGAAGGTAGTAATATCATTATATTGTGTTTTTGTTATTCAAATAAAATCTGGGCTAAAAATAGAACCTGTTTTGAAATGGCTTCACAGAAATACCTTCAACATTATGAGAGGATAATTTTGGTTTTCCGATGGTATTTTCTATTTTAAGAAACTTTCAAAGAAAATTTCAAAAGGGGGGAGGCGGGAGAGACTTTTTCGGCGAAGCGGGTGTCGGCGAACCGGGACGTCGCCACAATGCAATTGTTGCATGCTCACCCGACCGGCAGTTTGTGGCCTGAAGGTCAGAAGCCGCTAGTCGACGTCTCGTCAACTTCCACATGCCTCGTCGATTGGTCGGCCGCTCACATTTTCAGGTGGGCTTCTGCCCGTGCGGTGTGATGTTGTTGTTTTTTTTGTTCGACAGGCTAGCGGTGGTAGGTGGAATGGGAATAGTTTCTTGAGGGTGAGGTAATGGTGGTGTGGTTAGGGTGGAGGGTAAAGGGGTGGGGGGGGGGGGGGGTCTAAACATGACGCCTAACCAAAATTTCACTCAGAGTATACATCATCTTTGGGACGTCGTGGCCTAGTGACCTAACGGTAGAGCGCTAAACTGCTAACAAGAAAGTCTTGAGTTCGAATCCGGGTTTAAGTCAGTAGAACTTCCGTTAGTTAAACCAGCTCGGATTGGTACGTAACTCACGTAAGGGAAAGTAAAGGCGGCTATGCGTAGTGCTGACCACATTATCCCTTCATATTCCGCGGTTACAGAAACAGGTGAACTCTTACTTCAATTGTCCCATAGACAGTCAACTTTGAAAGCGAACTTGACTTACTACTTACTATACTTCATCTGTCACGTGTGTCTTGGGCACGAATGGGAAAAGATGATGATGATGATGAGGATGATGATGAGGATGATGATGGTGATGATGGTGATGATGATTTTATACGTTTTTATAAGCTAAGCTAAAACGTAACGTAAATCTGAGTATGTACCCTTACCAATGATATATGCTATCATGGTGTATATATGCTAGTCTAATTTGTATTTTATGTGTATATCCTTGTCTAAATTGCATGTACTACAATAAGTTGTATACGTGTAATGAGAATAGTGTATGTTCTAGCTAGGTAAATGTTTAGGTCTATTGTGTATGTCCTGGTGTTATGTGTATGTCCCAGTGGCGTAGCTACCGTAAAGCTAGCGTAAGCAAGGCATAGGGGCCCAAGGCAAATAGGGGCCCTTTTTCGAAAGATTGAGGGGGGGGGGGGGTGCAAATCGAAAGTTTGAGGGGGGTGCAAATCGAAAGCCTGAGGGGGGGATGCAAATCGAAAGTCTGCTGGGGGGGTGCAAATCGAAAGTCTGAGTGGGGGGTGCAAATCGAAAGTCTGAAGGGGGGGGGGGGCAAATCGAAAGTTTGTCCCCGGTCGCCTGGAAGGGTCGCTACGCCTCAGAGGGTCCCACTAACACTTTTTGCATAGGGGCCCGAAAATCCTAGTTACGCCACTGGTATGTCCTAGTACTATGTCTATCTCCTCGTTTAGTGCATATGCCCTAAATTAGACGAGATAGTCTGCGTACTGAATGAACCCTGCTATTTTTAAAACCCCGCCCCGGAAAAAAAAAAAATTTCATGTCTCCAATTAGGTCAAGGTCGTATGACAGACCGTCTGACTATGAGAGTATTGTTACCCACATCCGGGCAATTTTGCTGGTACAGACGGTACTCCGGAATGGCGTCATAAAAATAGATGTAGGGAAGGTATGAGTAGACGGTGGAGTCGATGATTTAAAAAAAACCGTGACGTCGCGTCTTATTACATGAGGTGAATATTAATAAAAAGTGTGATGTTCGTATAACCACAACATAAAAAAAAATAACATGTATAGAAGACGTTTTCGGCCTAAGGTCTTCATCAGGAGGCAACAGTGTTGTTAAGGACTAGAAAAAAGACAAAACAGTGCATTAAAATAGTTTTATAATAACAAGCTTTTTTTCTAATAATGCACTAAAAAGGAGAAAATCAATTATTTTCTATACATATATAAAAATACACTACTATTTAAATTAATATAAAGAAAAGCTTAGGTCACTATATTATCTATTGGATACCTTTACTAATAATTATTAAGAGACCTACGCTTTTCTATATAGCAATTTAAATTAATTTAAATTAATTAGGCATCCAATTAAGTCAAATTTAATGTCATATTGCATTGCCTTCAAGTCTTGACTAACGTGCCTACTTTGAAGCGAATTGATCAGTTGGAAGTGCCCAAAATTTTGCTCGCCCGTTTCGATCTACGACGACAGTCTGACGTCAGACAGATTATCAACAAGCAAGTTAAATAAATTAAAGCTTGTAAAAAACAGGAAATTTTGAAGTTAGCGCTAAGAAATTGAGTTTTACAGTTCACACAGCCCCCCCCCCCCCCCCCCGAACGAAATGAAATTTATATTATTTATATAGAAAATATATACTTGTAACAGTGTCCGCCCCCCCCCCCCCCCCGCCGAAGAAAGTCTACCCCCCCCCCCCCCGCCCCCGAAAATTTCAAGTGCCCTCCCCCCCCCGGAGAAAAAAGGCTGGAAGAAACACTGAGTTCACATCGGCACGCGTAGTATTGTTCGAGACAGAGAAATGGAATAGCGAAAACTGTTATTTTGGTTTCGAACTTAATGATGCAAGTGTTGCTTCATCTGTAGTATCGCAGTTGCGCCAAAAAAAAGTCGTTTCTGTTGTTTTTAATCCAATTTTTAATACAAATTATGGTACAAAAATCAACAAGTCACATTTTTAGTGAAACAAAGATTTGTATATAAATTATGGAAATAAATAATAAACATAATAAATTAAGTAATCGATATAATAATCTTTTATATTATACAATGTTAAAAATTTCTCTGGGATTTAATGTTGAGAAAATAGAGGTTGTCACATTGAATTCAAAAGTTTCAAGGGAGGCAACGCATAATCAAATCCATAAAAGCAGTTAGAAATATAGAAACATTTAATATTTACAAATAGTCATGGGGATAATTGTTTTCTATATTACAAACTATGTGTATTTAAATTTTGTACGACATTTTGTTCATTTGTTTATTTTATAAAGATTTTAAACTATTATCTAGCTCTATTTTCAATTTTTGAAAAGTGTTAATTTTATTGAATACTTATATTTTACAGAATCAAAAGTCGTCTGAATTAGATGTTAAAAGCTACAGTTACATTTAACGTATGCCTTGATAAAATAAATGAATGACTAATCGCCCTCCCCTCCCCTTTAGGATCCATTAATCTCATCCGTTTGATTTCAAATGCTAGGTCCCCAAATAACCCCTATTTCTTAGAACGAAGTGTCTACTCGGAAGAAGATTTTTCTCCCCAACGTCTCCACTTAGTCGGCAAAAGATAGCTCTGCGCATGCGCAGTGACCTATGGCTAGGGTTAGGGCTAGAATGAGGGTTAGGGGTAGGATTAGGGATAGGGTTAGGGACAGGATTAGGGCTAGGGTTAGGGATAGGATTAGGGCTAGGGTTAGGGTTAGGGTTAGGGTTAGGGATAGGATTAGGGATGGGGTTAAGGATAGGATTAGGGTTTGTGTTAGGGTTCTGCGGTTGTAAACACACGCATGCGCAGTACCATCGAAAACATCGCCGCTAAGGCAAGTCGTAGTTTCTCTCCATTGCGCATGCGTATCGCATGCATATCTTATTCCGGCTAGAATCGGCCTTCTTAGAATCCCATAACCTCTATCGTTAAATGCCAAATGTTAGGTCCCTACATAGCCCCTGTTATGGATCCCAAATCATTAAACCCATACATAATTATTAGATAAAAATTGTAATCTTTGAGAAAAATATTCCAAATACTAATTCCCTACATAATCCTTGCTCAATATACCAAAAACTAGTTTCGTACATAACACTTGCTCATAGATTCCAAATACAAGTTCCCTATTCATTGCTCACTATTCCAAATACTAGTCCGCTACATATTCCATTCTCGGATATTCCAAATACTATTTCTAAAACCATTGCTCAATATTCCAAATACTAGTCCCCTACATATTCCATTCTCGAATATTCCAAATACTAGTTCTATGACCATTGCTCAATATTCCAAATACTAGTTCATCAACATAATCCTTTCTTGAATATTCTAAATACTAGTTCTATAATCATTGCATCAGTATTCCAAATATTACCAGTTCTATAATCATTGCTCAATATTCCAAATACTAGTTCCCTACATTATCTTCGTTCTAATTATTCCAAATGCTAAGTCCTTAGATTACCCATGTAACCCCCCCCCCACCCCTACGCAACAAGTCTACCACCTGACCCTCTGACCCCCTGACCCCCACTCAACAAGTCTACCATCTGACCCCCTGACCCCCCACTCAACAAGTCTACCATCTGACCCCCTGACCCCCCACTCAACAAGTCTACCACCTGACCCCCTGACCCCCACTCAACAAGTCTACCATCTGACCCCCTGACCCCCCACTCAACAAGTCTACCATCTGACCCCCTGACCCCCCACTCACAAGTCTACCATCTGACCCCCTGACCCCCCCACTCACAAGTCTACCATCTGACCCCCTGACCTCCCACACACAAGTCCAACCAACCCCGTCCAAACGAGACCAGCCATTCCCCCAGCAGCCGACGGTTACACTTGTAGCCGTCTGCCACACTAACCCCGTCTGCCTGCCCCGTGCGCCGAATCAATCCCCTTCATTTGTTTTCACGGCTGAAAAATTCATGGCCCAACATCTGCGACAAACCTGCTGAACATGCTTTAGGTGATTTTTTTTTTCTTTTAGGGTGCCCTTCAGTCGTGCGTTAATGCGAGGATGCTTTGTGTGTATTTGATGTGTCAGTGTATGTGTACTAGGTCATTCTATGTGTATGTGAACTGGGGCAGTCTATGTGTATGTGTACTGGATCAGTCTATGTGTATGTGTACTGGGTCAGTCTATGTGTATGTGTACTGGGTCAGTCTATGTGTATGTGTACTGGGTCAGTGTATGTGTATGTGTACTGGGTCAGTGTATGTGTATGTGTACTGGGTCAGTCTATGTGTATGTGTATGTGTACTGGGTCAGTCTATGTGTATGTGTACTGGGTCAGTGTATGTGTATATGTATGTGTACTGGGTCAGTGTATGTGTATGTGTACTGGGTCAGTCTATGTGTATGTGTACTGGGTCAGTCTATGTGTATGTGTACTGGGTCAGTGTATGTGTATGTGTACTGGGTCAGTGTATGTGTATGTGTACTGGGTCAGTGTATGTGTATGTGTACTGGGTCAGTGTATGTGTATGTGTATTGGGTCAGTGTATGTGTACTAGGTCAGTCTATGTTTATGTGTACTGGGTCAGTCTATGTGTATGTGTACTGGATCAGTGTATGTGTATGTGTACTAGGTCAGTATATGTGAACTGGGTCAGTCTATGTGTACTGGGTCAGTCTGTGTGTATGTGTATTGGGTCAGTCTATGTGTATGTGCAATGTGCAGAGTTTGTGTATGCTCTGTGTCAGTCTTTGTTATGTGCATGGCGTCAATCTTTGTGTATGTGCACTGTGTCAATAATTGTGCATTGTTTCATTATTTGTGTGTTCGCATCCTCTCAATGAATGTACAATGTGTCAGTCTTTGTTATGTGTACACTGTAGATGTTTGCGCATTTTTTCATTCTTTGTGTATGTGCACCCTGTCAATGTATGTGCCCTGTTTCATTCTTTGTGTATGTGAACGCTATCAATATATGTGCACTGTGTCATTCTTTGTGTATGTGCACACTGTCAATGTATGTGCATTTTTTCATTCTTTGTGTATGTGCACACTGTCAATTTATGTGCCATGTTTCATTCTTTGTGTATGTGCACACTGTCAATGTATGTGCACGGTGTCATTCTTTGTGTATGTGCACCATTTCAATGTATGTGCACTATGTCATTCTTTGTGTGTGTGCACCCTGTCAACGTATGTGCACTAAGTCAGTCTTTGTGTATGTGCACCCTCTCAATATATGTGCACTGATTCAAACTTTATGTATGTGCACTGAATCAATTTAAGTGCACTAAGTCCATCTTTGTGTATGTGCACTGTGTTAATCTTTTTGTTTATGCACTGTGTCGATGTATGTGCACTGTGTCATACTTTATGTGCAGTGATTTGTATATGTGTGCGAAGTCAATTTATTCTCATGTGTGCTGTGTAAATCTTCGCTAATTCCTATTTTCGCTTTCTGGTGTGATAATGTACACTACATCAGCATGTTAATGCTCTCTAATGCGTACACAAATCACGTGTACAAGCTTAGCTCGTGTGTACAGTGGCCAATAAAATCTAGTTACCGTCTGGTAATCGCAGCGCAGCACTATGCAGAACATGCCTCAATGCGCAATCGTCTCTTAGTGTTATTTATCGTGCACACTTCCAAGCCTATGCGCAATGCATAACACACAGGGTTTAAAAAAAAATATGTGCATTAAGGAAAAGGGGGGGGGGGGTCTCTATGTGTGTGGGGATTGGGGTGGGGGTGCTGTAGCAGGTGAGGGGGGGGGGGTGGGCTATAGCAGATGTGAGAATGTGTGTGTGTGTTTGTATCGCTGTGGGCCTGTGTGCATGTATGCTTAGCTATTAAGTCGAGAAGATAGGTCTGCGGCAGATTTCGGTTTAATCATTTCGTGCTTAATATAACGTACGGGGGGGGGGGGGGGGAAGGGGGAGGGAGGGGAGGGTAGGGTTGCGTGTAGAAGATACAAGGGAAAAGCCTCTCTGCTAGTTCTGAATTGACGCGTGCATAGTATATTTTTTTTTTCACTCTTGCCTTCTTTTGTTCCTTTTTATCGAATGCATGTGCAGGAATATAAAGGTGTTTTTAACAGGGGTATATTTACAGTCTATACGTAAATAAATATATACATACCCACATATGTATATGTATATATACATACGTATATGCATATATACATACGTGTATGCATATATACATACGTGTATATATATATATATATATATATATATATATATATATATATATATATATATATATATATATATATATATATATATATTTATATATATATATATATATATATATATCTTCTGCAATTATGTGTGACGCTTAGAAAACAGCATACGTTGTTTTGACTTTATGTAAGAATGGAGCTAAATTATTCTTTTGCAATTAAATTATTTTTCCAATGCCTATTTTGATTTGCAATTAATTACTATAGTGCACCATCCTCCTGCGAAAACACGGAAAGCTTTAGAAGCGAATATTAATGTAAAAAATCGCTGTTTAAAGTTTCCTTGGGGACCTAGATTGCCCCCCGAGGCAGGTGAAGTAGAGTTTATCTTTTTCTGTGACCTCAGAATATGAAGGGATGGTGTGGTCAGCCGCCTTTCCCATCTCTAAAATGAGTCGCTTGCCCATCAGAGCGCGGTGGACTCAGGGATACGAACTCGAGACTTTCGGTTTAGCAGACAAACACTCTACCATTCGACCTCGCCTTCCCTGTTAGGATAATGTACCTATATTTCATATGTTAAACACACTCGTTTCACACTATATGATCCTTTGTGTCATATTTTAAGTAAATTTATATTATACGGTTTTAAAATGTGAAATTGGCGTAGTGTACGTTTGTCCTACACGTATTTAGTAAATGTTTTCAATCGTGCTATGGAAAGAATGTATAAGTTGTGATATGGATTTGTAGAAATTTGATACTTTCAGTCGTGACACTGTCAGGTGAAGTAGAGTAGCTGGGAATGATGCGGTTAGAAGTTAGATTGATTAGGGCTAATTGGTTTTTAAAAAGTAAATTTGCCCTTTGATAATTAGACAGATGGCAGATGCAGTAGAGTTGTTCTGTTTCTCTGACCTCGGCATATAAAGAAATAGTGTGGTGAACACGATGTGCAGCCGTGTTTACTTTCCTCGACTCAAATCAGGTACCCATCAGAGCTGGGTGGACTCGGTGACTTCATAGGTCAGGTACCCATCAGAGCTGGGTGGACTCAGTGACGTCATAGGTCAGGTACCCATAAAGAGCTGGGTGGCCTCAGAGACTTCATAGGTCAGGTACCCATCAGAGCTGGGTGGACTCAGTGACTTCATAGGTCAGGTACCCATCAGAGCTGGGTGGACTCAGTGACTTCATAGGTCAGGTACCCATCAGAGCTGAGTGGACTCAATGACATCCTACGAACTGGAGCCTGTGAACTGAACTGTAATATAATTTACACATTTTAGTTTTTTAGAAAATATATTGCTATACTTTTTTAAAAATCGTGTCTGTAATTTTTATTTTAAAGTATATATCCCAATATATTTCAATTGTTAAGTTGGGGGGGGGGGCAGATCCCTTCTGATGTGCTCTGTCGCCAATGACGACATAGAAATCGCTAATTTGCTATATGTTGTTTATATTTATTTTGAGTATTGCTGCTGTTTATAATATTGACAAGGGCTTATTCGACGCTCCCCCCTCCCCACCCTCTCTTGCTCCATGATTGTCACCGTAATAGACATAAACTAACATCTGGAATTATTTATTTATTTTTAGTTCGTTTCATCTTGGTTAGAAGATAATGATTGCCAATTAAAGGTAACGGTTTGGGTTAAAACATTTATTATAAATTTATAGAGTGCCTACGTTAAATTTATGATTATTATCAAAGCTTAGAAATAATTTTTAATTATATGCCAACTGTTCGCTTGTATTTATTCCACTTTATGAAAATGTTAAGCTTAGGATTAATTTATATGGCATTAGTATTTTGTTTTCATAAAATATTCAGAATCTACTAACTTGTATCAGTAACGCTTAGTTATAATATTTTAAAAGCAAAAAGACAGGATTTATTAATTTTGATATAAATTCAGCAGTCGAGTTTAACACACCCAGACCTTGCTTTTAAAAAAAAAAAACGAATGCCTTCCTCAGACGCACACGTATGGAAAGATGAGTGGGGGAGGGGGAGAAACGGTTTTCAACTGTTACAAATTTTCTCCTTCAAACCTGTAGTTCGAGCGAGATTACAGAAGCAATACACAGTCTATGTCGTCATTTCCCTCCGCCGTCCCAACCCCGCACCGTCTTCTCCTCGCCGGCTCTCCTTTCCTTCCCCGCTAATTTTATACTTTTTTTCTCCCCCCTCGCTCGCCCCACCACTTTTTTTTTTTTTTTTTAAATGCTCGCGACGCGCGATGCAATGGGTCTGTTCGCGCTGTGTTAGTGCACCGACTCTAGCATGGTGTGTAGCGGCGAGACGAGGGGAACGGCGAAAAGAGGGCAACGGCTTCAAGCCATACGTTCGCGAGATGTGTGTCTGTGTGCTGTGCAGTCGTAGTCTCGTCTGCTACTGACGTTACGTTTGGTGTTGGACTGAAAGGAGTAAAAATAAAACAACAAAATAATACGTGTATTTTCTGTCTCGTGTTCTACTTCGTCGTGGAAGAAAACAAAAACAACAACTGTGTGTTCAACAGCGGTGCTGGTTGGTACGTTTTATCCTATCTTTATCGGTGTTTTAAAGTTAATCTATATTTAGATTGAGCCAGTAGCGGTGAAAATCTCGATTGTTCAGTTTTGTCTGGTTTTCCGGGCCAGACGATATCTCCAATGGCTAGACGGCAGACTAGTTTTAATCAGATAGGGACTAATCAGCTCGTGTCTATAACAGTATAACGTAATCAGTCTGTATGTGTTCATATCGATACTTGATTAATCAAGATTCACACTATTTTTAAAAAATCACCAGACGGAGAGTGTTATGTACAAAGCTAAGATATAATTTTGTTGTTTTTTGTTTTTTGGTAAGATTTCTTTCAAATTTTCATAAATATTAGATCTCTAGATCTATTAATTAAATTGTGTATCAATAGGCCTATATTTCGTGGCTATTTTATTAATTTTAAGTTATAGACACATGACGTATTCTCAAACTTGATCTTCTGGTATGTTTTTAATTTAATTCCGAGGTTATTCAACTATAATACCATACGCCAACTAACATAAACCTTATTTGATAATCGATATTCGAACTAGCCTTTACTAGACGTAGTGCTGTCTCATTACAAGAACCTAGAAGTGTTTAAGTTAGGACTAGGAGTTTCGGGTTAGGCGAATATTTGGTAATAGGGTTATTTTTAGACTTGATGCTGACGTAGTGTTTTTATTTTTTTTTATTTTTTTTTTATATACATTTAACATTTGGTGTCTAGCCTATTTCTGACTACTAAATCTATTAATGAAACCATTTTGACGTAGAGCTAATTCAATATAGAGAACCATAATGAACTGATGTAGTTGAGTTTGATTGCCCTATAATGCTAAAAATTACTTTGATGTAGACATACCGTAGGCATATATGCTACTGTCTACAACTGCCCATCGATATACCTTATATGCTAATCTGCCTACAACTGCCCATAGACATACCATTATATGCTACTGTCTACAACTGCCCATAGACATACCGTAGGCATATATGCTACTGTCTACAACTGCCCATCGATATACCGTATATGCTACTGTCTACAACTGCTCATAGACATATCGTATATGCTACTGTCTACAACTGCCCATAGACATACCGTATATGCTACTGTCTACAACTGCCCAAAGACATCTACATACCGTATATGCTACTGTCTACAACTAACAACTGCCCATAGACATACCGTATATGCTAATCTGTCTATAGGTGCCCAAGTACGGGTCTAACTAGCTAGCTACAGACATCTAAATGTATCTATAGGTCTAATAATGTGGAAGGTCGTGATACAGACCCTATGTCTTATATAAATTATATATAGAGAGATGAGAGGTGCATTTATGATATATAGCCCTATATATGTGTATATATAGATATATAATATACACGCATCTATGCCATTGTTTAGATATGACTAATAATTGAATCAATGTGTTTAATCCACGGGGGGGGGGCGGAGACACTGTTTAAAGTATATATTTTATATATATATTCCATTTCTTACGGGGGGGGGGGGGGGTAGATTTTCTTCGGAATGAACTCTGGTAGTGAACGATTTTTAGGTGTTTTGATCTGTGTAGTAAATCAAGGCTTTCACATGCTGAAATTTCAAAGTCTAGCACGTCGAGGTATTGGTGTTAAATTCTACGAATTAGTCCACTGGGTGGCGGTTTAGGCTAATACGTGTGCGGTTGGAGTGGGGGAGGGGGGGGGGGGGGAAAGAGGTCCTCGATTGCGTTTTTAAAATTATGATCGACTGTTTTTTATGAACGCTGGTAAGGTTATTAAATTTTTTGTTTTAAATTTAAAACATGATTAGAAAATAGCTAAATATAAATTTTTTAGTCTTTTTAGATGAATCGTACACCATCGGAAAAAAAAATGCCAAACTTTATTATATACAAACAAGTACACACAGTTATCAAAAACTGCGAAGGATTTAAAAATAAAAAAATTGAAATTTAAGATGGCATCCGTTTAGCCAGTCTAGCCTCTCCCCCCCCCTTTATTTAACTTATATAGTAAATTGAAATATCGAATGTCGTCATTATTAAAAGTAAATGGAAATCCAACCTGATCATTAAAGTATTAAGTGGTTATTGTTTGTATTTTACGTTTGTCCTTCTGTGTATTTTGGTCACAAGTATTCGTTTCATGTTTTTCTTACAGTAAGATGTCCCATTTGAGGATCTCTTCTTTAAATTAATTTTAGAGTTTGTACATGTGTTGGTTAAAGGTGTTGATAAGGCACATGGGTTTGGTAAATGACGTTAATAAGTCGTATATGTTGGAAAATCATGATATTCAAATCGTATGGGGTAACTCAACAGCGATAACTGGAGACACCATATATGAGAACATTCTCGCATATATATTGTGTTATGTTGTGGGAATTTTGGGATTTGAAAGCATAGTATTGGTGTACTACGTATGTTGATGATATGATTTTATTTTGAACATATCTTACTTCACCTAACAAAGTTTAACAATTTCCGGCCCTACGGTCATAAAAAAAAAAAACGGTCATAAGAGCTGGTGAAGTAGAGTTCAGCCGATTCTTTGACTGGCGACATAGTGTTCACAAATGTATGCTAGGTCACATTAACTTTCCCAAGCTTCAAGTCGGGTACCCTTCACAGATGGGCGGAGAGCGCGGACGTGCTAGACATCTGAGTTATACCAGGTGTTGTATGATAAGCAGACTCGTTTGACTAGGGGGGGTCTTGTTAATTGTATGGATATAGTCTTACATTGGGGAACTTGTTGATATTCGGATGGGTGGGGGGAGGGGGGTAAGTCTGGTTTTAATTTGTCTGAAATAACGAAGTATAAAATAAAAACTTGAAAATATGTCTCAGTCTTACCCCTCTCTACCCCCTCCCATAAAATCGATCCCTGCTGTCAAATCACAATTTTAAAAAGTCCGCTTCAATTTATGTATTGTTTTTGTTTTGTTTCGCTGACCACGTCATTTTCCTTTTTCAACTTACGCCCCTGACGGGGCCAGCAAGGCAGGAACGACAACTGAGCTAAAATAAACAAGTAGGATTAGGGACACATTGTCCTAGCGCCCGTGTCCTTTTCGTCGCAGTCTGGGGCGCGCCCCTCCCCGCGTCTCCTCCTCCCCACCCCCCTCCCCGTCCCCCGCAGACGCACTCAGACACTTCGCCCCCTCCCCTCTTTCATGTCCCCGTTCGGCTGCTCACAACGTCTGCCCGGCTCAGACATGTTTCCGCTTTGACCGTCTCGTGGACGAGTCTCGTCTGCCGTGCCTCACACCGCGATAATTATTGCCCTCGGTATTCAAATGAACGGTGGATTGTGAATATTTTTTTTTTACGAGCTTCGCGTCTTGTGGAAAATATGTGGTGCTGAGTTCAGTACAGTATGGATATATTATATTTCGGGTAAGTTTTAAATTAAAACAAAAATTGCTAAATCAAGTTAAATATTATTTTTGCGGACGAATCTAATCTAAAAGTCGCACACTATTTACTTAAAATTAAAAGAAAATGATTTAGATTATTCATATCATTTACATTGGACGGTGGATTCGTAAATCTAGTGTGGAAGTTACCTATTTTTAACTAGGTTTATGATATAAATTATATCTAGATCTAGCTGTATAGTCACTATATCTAAATCTCGGGTTGACAGGGTAAGGTTGCGAGCATATTTCATCAATATTTGTCTTTGTTTTTCTCAACACACTACATATGCCCAGTTTGATCAAAATGACATTTGATTCGGTTGTTGTAACAATAGTGGGTGGAGGGGGGATAAGTCTGACCGACGATCACAGAAGCACCAAAGTTTCCTTTATTTAAAAAAAAAAAAATTATTATTATTTTTTAAAATTTTTTATTTTTTTATATTTTTTTTTGTAAAACTAAAAAAAAAGTGAAACTGGGAAATTCATTCTCCGAGAACTGCAAATACGACTGTCTGAAAAATTTTCCATATAGGATACAATTTTTGCTTTAATTATTTAAGCCACACAGAATTTTTTGTCTATTATTGTGTGACGTCTTCGTGTTGTTGTCATAGTTCGTTGACCCCTCGTGGCTATTGAATAATATTTTTGCTGGTGCTATTGATTTACATTATTTTTTTTATTCACGGCAACAGTTGTGTTACATCTTTAATACTTTTATTTTTCGTTTTCTATACCCGAGATAATGAATTCATTTGAAGAACGGGTCGAATTGCTATGCTACTTTATACATTAATTGTATACTACGTATTCATTTGCAATTTTTCTTTAACCAGCATTTATTATGATCAAAGTTTTACAATGCGGGATTAACAGATGTACATATTAAATGCATGCTAATTGTTTTGTTAAAGAGGCCGTTGTTACATACACTGCGTGTATTGTTTACAGTTAATTTTAAGGCCTCGACATCAATGCGAGTACAAACTCACGCAATGCTTAGACCTTCATTTGCTTCGGGTTTTTGGAATAAGGTAGCTCTTTAACTCTGGCATATTTTTAGACTCGTGTACGGGCAAGCTTTTAAGCTGGCCTTCTCGTAGCTTTCGCCTCCGCCGCCTTCTTCTCCTTGCATTAATTAATTTCTTCAGGTATAACATATGCGATTACATACCCATCAAGGTGGCAGGTGTGTCTGATGCCCCTCCCCCCCACATCCCATGTAGCAGGTGTCTGACCTCTCTAGATAAATTATGTGCACGGGCAACCCATCCTCACCCCCACCCCTTCAAAAGCAACCCACTATTTCTCAAAATCGTAGATACTAATTTTAGATTCAGCAATTTTTTTTTTATCTAATTAAAACTTGAAGTAGGGTTATCCATATAGATAGCCTTACCAGCATATTCGCTAAAGCTTCACAACTTACGTAGTGTGTAATGTTTTCTAGTATGGTGTTAAGATAGAAATAATTTACCGTATATGCTACACACGTACACTTCCAGTAGCAGTTTACACACGTACACATCCACTAGCAGTTTACACACGTACACATACAGTAGCAGTTTACACACGTACACATACAGTAGCAGTTTATACATCCACTAGCAGTTTACACTGTCACTTACAGTTTACACATGCATTTGCGATATACACATACAGTAGCAGGTTTCGATTCCCTTGTAGTGCTGGTTGAAGACTGCTAAATTGCTTTTATTCCGCGGACTATTTGGTAGTTTGTCGATGTTTTTAAGTGTTCTCTGTCTTATACCGTGAAAGAGTTGGGATTATGCTCAGAAATGTTAGATTTAGTATCGAGGGGTTATGGTTTAGCTCAAGGTTGATACGGTTAGGTGTAGAAGGTGTATGGTTTAGCTCAAGATTGATACGGTTAGGTTTAGGTGTATGGTTTAGCTCATGTAGGCCTAAGTTTTGCACAGGTTTAGCAAAATATGTTTAAAGTTAATTAATGAAGGATTTTAGTTATGGTTAAGGGTTAACCTTAGTTAACATTCAACTTAAATGGGTGTTTATACTAAGAGTCGTTTGGTCAGAGTAGATAGGTTTTAAGTAACATAGGGGACAATTATATAAACAAGCACATCTGAATGGATCATGGTTAGTGTTTTGATTATGGTATTAGTAATGGCATAGAGACTACACAATAGCTTTTACCTAAATCATTGGCATATATAGTTTGTGTTTTTTTTTTGCCTGTTTCTCAACCCATCTAGGAGAGAAAACTAAAAAAATGAAACGTCTTTTTTTTATTGGACAAAGGCTATGGAAGCAAATCCTAAAAGAAAAGCAGACCGAAATCGGAGTCAACGGCCTATATGGCACGTGACATATTGATACGTAAAACTTAATTGTGGTGGAAAAAATACCGTCCAACAATTAAGAACGAAGAGGTAGCTCTAAAAGTTTCTGAACAATACCGTAAACCCCGTATTACATACTATCTTGTATGTGTTTGTGTGTGAATTTTATTTTACTCTTTCGTCCACTATCTGTTTCTATCGTAGATCAACTATTTTTGTAGGCCTAACTCTAAATATGTTTTTTTTTGTCTCCTATTTAAGAGACTGCTTAGATTGTGGTTTATTATTGCTTTATTTTTGTCACCCCGCGGTGTGATATGGTATAAATCCAACCAGCGGCTACACGCTATCTCCTGCCAGCAGCACATTTCACGTCTGTGACCTACTTTTTACTCTGCCGTGCTGACTGGCTGGCGTGTAGCTGGTAAATTAAAATTTATTATGCAAGCCGAAAAAAAAAGAGTTGCTGATTTTGTCTTTCGTTTGGGGGGCACGAAAATTTTCAAACGAGCTGATTTAAAAATTTATCGCTAGTAAAGAAATATCTATAACGTTTTTATTTGTAACGAATTTAAATTTGTATTTTTTGTATTGTAAATTAGAATAAAATTGTTCGAATATTTAATTTATTTAATACGCGCCGGTCAAATTATAGCATGTTTACGGTAATGTACTAAAACCTCCCCCCCCCCCTCTCTCTTTTTCTCCTGTCTATATTTTCTTTTAGTCTGGGTTCTCCCTGCACACTCGGCGTAAAGGCCGAGGCGGTGGCGAGGGGTGGTGGCGGTAACTAGGTTAGCGTTATCGACGCTGTCTAGACAGGGCCACGGCGCAGTCTTAGGCGATCAGATAAAAGTACTTTGAGGGGAGGAAGTGGGCGGCCGGTCGGTGGTTGGAGGCCGTAGATCGAACGCTCAAATGCAGAGTGAAGCAGGAATTGTCTTAAAGCGAGACAGGGTGGAGAGGAAAAAAAAGGGGGGGGGGGGTGACAGGGCGAGAATTGAAATAACTTCCGGTTGGATTTGATTTAAAATAAAAGTCGTCTGAGAGATTTTTTGTTTTTTTTTTAAATTTCGAGTCACGACAAGTCTCACTGCTGGCTTATTAGTATTTTATATTTAAAAAAAAAATGTGTACAGGTCAGCTTAAAAATACGTCTGTCACATTCATTATTTCATCGTTTTTACTGTTGTTTCTTACATAATTATTACTGGTCCTGTTATTTGCGGAGTTATTGCGTATTATATTAATTCTGATTCTAATTTGTTGTTGTTAATATATTACTGTCTTTATGGTTATATTTATATTCCAATTATTAACGCAAGTAAAATTGTTTTAATAATTATTATATTGTTATTATCTTTTATAATTATTATAGTTATGATAACTTATTATTACTTATATTGTATTTTTATTGTTATATTTGTTATTATGGCTGTTACTATAATTGTTATTGGTTTTTATTATTGTTTGTTTGGTTACCATTGGTGTAGCTATTTAATATTATTAGAGCAGTTGTTTGTATATTTACCATTGTAGTACTAACTCTTGGCATAGCTACCATTGCAGTAGTTACCTTTATTGTAGTTACCTTTGGTGTAGCTATTTAATATTATTAGACTGATGTTTGTGTATTTACCATTGGAGTTGGTACCCTTTGTATAGTTACCATTGGAGTAGTTACCCTTGGTATAGCTACCATTGCAGTAGTTACCTTTATTGTAGTTACCTTTGGTGTAGCTATTTAATATTATTAGACTGTTGTTTGTGTATTTACCATTGGAGTAGGTACCCTTTGTATAGTTACCATTGCAGTAGTTACCTTTGGTATAGCTACCATTGGAGTAGTTACCTTTGGTGTAGTTACCTTTGGAACAGTTACCTTTGAATGTGACCCGATATGACCGTGGTAGTTGCCTGTCCGTGCTACTGTCTAGACCGCCGCCACGATAGGGGAGGAGGGAGGAGGGGGGGAGGGCGCTGTTCGCGTGAACTTTTTGCACTGGCCACTGATGTGTTGTTGTGCGGCTATTCAGGTGATGGGGGGGGGGGGGGGGAGGGAGGAAGGGGGTGAATGAGGTCAGAAGTTTGGACGACAAATGCGCGTGCCTTATTACGTTTTCTTGACTCCGAATTTTAAGCCGTTATTCAGGAAGTGGGGAAAGATTTGGGGGGGGGGGGGGGTTATTTCCTGCTTAGTCCACTCGGTAACATATTAACTAGATCTTTCTGTACCTTTATAAAGATTTTCTTTTTAAAGGAGCCGGCAATTATGTTGAAAGCTTTCTTTTTTTCCTTCTAATTACCGGCAATTATGTTGTAGGCCATTTTAAAAGTCCCCGGCTGTTATATTGTATGCCTTTTCTATAATAACCGGCAATTATGGTTTAGGCATTCTACCGGCGACAATAATATAGGATGTAGGCTAATTCTTCCTCCTCCCCCCCCCCCGCTTGATATATATATATATATATATATATATATATATATATATATATATATATATATATATATATATATATATATATATATATATATATATATATATATATATATATATATATATATATATATACATACAGAGAAAGAGAGAGAGGGCCGGATTTCTATAATCGGCAATTCCAGTCGTTGTATTTAAGGTAATTTTATAGAACCCGCGTTATATTGCAGGTTGTTTTTTTTTAATAATGATCTACCGTTGTATTGCAGGCAATTACTTAACCCTAATATAATGGAACTCACCTATGATAGCAGACCGATATATATTGCTGGTCATTTCTATATTGACCATTATTTTGTAGGCCATTCCTATAAATGATTGACCGTTATATTGTTGGCCTTTTTTAAATATAATCATAATTATTATACTTATGACCATTTCTGTAATTACCATTAATTATGTCTTAGATCTCATACCGGTAAAAATAATTTTGTATGTCATTCTTCATTTTTATTCCTGCTTTATATATGGAGAAGAGGGCTGGATTTCTATAATCAGCAATTAAAGTAAGGGCCAACCGTTATATTTTAGACAATTTTTTTACCAATACCAATCTTTATATGCATGCCATTTGATGATTTTAGAAGGATCTATCATTATATTGTAGGCCATTACTATAAGTATTGATAGTTATATTGTAGGCAATTTTCTAGAACTACATACCCTTGTATTAGAAGCAATTTCTATAATGGCCCACCGTTTTCTCTTAGCAAGAAAAAAAGGTAGTTCTAAAAGTTTTAAACGAGGAAATATGTATTGTACACAATGACTATGTATTGTACAAAAATGACTATTTATTGTACAAAATGACTATGTATTGTACAAAATAACTGCACGTCTGGTTCAAAACTACTGCGCGGCCGCCCTAGAGCACCACTTATATGGAACATTGATAATGACCCAGCGTTCTATTGTAGGCCATTCCTCTATGACCGACCGTTCAATTGTCGGTTATTCCTGCGGTATGTCGGTAATTCTACGTGCGCAGTTCAGACGCTGAATTTTTGACCGCTTGAACTTGGCTGTTGTTACCGTTCCCGGTACAAAACCGTTAGCCCCTTCTGATAGTGATACGACGGCCTCGCCAACCGCATGTCTGTCCGGTGATCTAAGCGGACCGATCAGCTGACGGGCCCGTAATCTGGACCTGAGTCACGGTGGAGAAATTTACTGTAAACACCCCGGTAGTCGGGCTGCTTATCGTCCAGCTGATAGCGTCCAGTTGGATGGTGTGGGATGTGGGATGGTGTGTTTACAGTGACGTAGGGGTTTGTACGGAAGGGGTTTGGGAAATAGGGGATCAATTCCGTTATAGGGGTCGTAGTTGTTTTATTTTAGGTGTCGTCAGAATTTGTACCTAAGAGGTTTGAGAAATGGATCGATTCCGTTATAGTGGTCGTAGTTGTTTTATTTTGGTGTCGTCAGAATTTGTATCGAAGAGGTTTGAGAGATGGTGGATCAATTCCGTTATAGGGGTCGTGGTTGTTTTAGTTAGGTGTCGTTAGGGTTTGTATCGAAGATGTTTGAGAGACGGTGGATCAATTCCGTTATAGAGGTCGTTGTTTTTTTTTTTTTTAGGTGTCGTCAAGGTATGTATCGAAGGGGGAAATAGAGGATCAATTCCGCTATAGAAGTCGGGGTTGATTATTTATGTGTCCTCTTCAAGTTATGTCGTGGTCAAGAATCAAAGGGGCTCTATCCGCACTATGGAACGTAAAACGTGAAAGTGGAACCTTACTTAAAGATATGCGTTAGACGGTGTGGTGTTATGGTTAATTAGGACTAGAGTTGGAGTCCATGTAGGGTACGGCGTGGTCGGGCGAGAGAGCGTATGGCTGGTGTCCCGAGTTCGGACCTCTCGTGCAAGCCATCTCGGCGAGAAAACCTCACAACGTTGCAGATTGTTCTTGGTAGAAATAAAAACAGGCTGAATATGGCGTATAACATGTTGACACTAACTATTATATTGGAGGAAATCACCTCTAATAATACAATTAAGAACGGAGAAGAAGAATAGATCAGTATAAATCCTTAGATTGGGATCAGCATAATCCTTAGATTGGGATCAGCATATATCCTTAGACTGGGATCTGTATACATCCTTAGTTTGGGAACAGTATAATCCTTAGACTGGGATCTGTATACATCCTTAGTTTGGGAACAGTATAATCCTTAGATTGGGGTCAGCATATATCCTTAGACTGGGATCTGTATACATCCTTAGTTTGGGATCAGTATAATCCTTAGTTTGGTATCAGTATACATCCTTAGTTTGGGAACAGTATAATCCTTAGATTGGGATCTGTATACATCCTTAGTTTGGGATCAGTATAATCCTTAGTTTGGTATCAGTATACATCCTTAGTTTGGGATCAGTATTATCCTTAGATTGGGATCTGTATACATCCTTAGTATGGGAACAGTATACATCCTTAGTTTGGGATCAGTATAATCCTTCGATTGGGATCAGTATACATCCTTAGTTTGGGAACAGTATAATCCTTAGTTTGGTATCAGTATACATCCTTAGTTTGGGATCAGTATAATCCTTAGTTTGGTATCAGTATACATCCTTAGTTTGGGAACAGTATAATCCTTAGATTGGGGTCAGCATATATCCTTAGACTGGGATCTGTATACATCCTTAGTTTGGGATCAGTATAATCCTTAGATTGGGATCAGTATACATCCTTAGTTTGGGATCAGTATAATCCTTAGATTGGGATCAGTATACATCCTTAGTTTGGGATCAGTATAATCCTTAGTTTGGTATCAGTATACATCCTTACTTTGGTATCAGTATAATCCTTAGTTTGGGATCAGTATACATCCTTAGTATGGGATCAGTATACATCCTTACACTGTAGGCTACACTTATCCGTAGTAGCCTGTGTCCTAAAGTGGTCCTAAAGTGCAAAAAAATAAAATAAGAAAAAAAAAACACAGGGCTATTTTGTCGTTACACCGTGCATTGAAATCAATACATGTCGGGTAGAGCTAATCAGCATTGTTAGACCATATACGAGAGGGCTACTCGTCTGTTTGAAAGCTTTTCTCCCCAGAGTTACCGACCTTCCTTCATTAATGTCTAAGAGAGTTACATCCTTTTTTTTTAAATCTCTTGGAATAATAATTGCAAACTCCACCCTTGTTTGTGTTTGAAAATTATCTGCCCCTCCCCCTCCCTTATGTAAAAATCTTTGCGAGCTACATCCCTGTTTTTCTGAGAATCAATGCCCCCTCCCCCCTCAATGTAAAAGTCAGCAAGATACAGCCCTGTATTTGTCTGAGAATTACCCCCCCCCCCCCCCTTGATAGCAAATCCCATGTATTAAATTTTTTTTTTTTTAAATACTAGATATCGCGTGTTGTGAAAAAAAACATTCTCCACTTCAGCCCACCAAGGCATTTTTTTTTCCTCTCTTCAAAACATGTATTCGCTGTCTCGCCCGGTTCTGACATTCAAGACATTTTATTCTCGCCCGGTTCTCCCATTCATCATTACCAGTGGACGTGTTCCATAACCAGGGCAACAATACGTCAGGTGTATCACGTGTCCAGGTGTTGGCGACCCACTGCTGGGTACCTGCCGGGCTGAGCGGCTCATTACCATGTACATTATGTCAGAAGTTGCCACGAACTTTATTAATCTCTGGTGTGTGTGTGTGGGGGGGGGGGGGGGGTGGGGTGGGGTAGGGGGGGGTCTGTAATGAGACAGGGGAGGGCTGGGATGAACGACAGTCTCCCGGCTGGTCGTATTCTGTGGCAGGGTTCAGGGTAGACTGACACGTCTGATATGGTTTCAGGTGACGGGTGAAGGGAATGTTGAGGCATGTCGACATTTCTGTGTGGGTAGACAGATGAAGATTAAGTAGTGTTGTTTCTGTTAGTAGGCAGGGCAAGATAAAGTAGTGTTGTTTCTGTTAGTAGGCAGGGCAAGATAAAGTAGTGTTGTTTCTGTTAGTAGGCAGGGCAAGATAAAGTAGTGTTGTTTCTGTTAGTAGGCAGGGCAAGATAAAGTAGTGTTGTTTCTGTTAGTAGTAGGAAGAGGAAGATAATGTAGTTATTTCTGTTAGTAGTAGACAGAGGAAGATTAAGTAGTGTTATTTCTGTTAGTAGTAGGCAGAGAAAGATAAAGTAGTGTGTTCATCTCTAAGTAGTAGGCATAGGAAGATAAAGTAGTGTTATTTCTGTGTTGGTAGGCAGAGCAACATAAAAAATATAAAGTGAAAAACCGTTAAATCTATGTTAAAGATGCACAGAGATATATTGACCAGATACATTTGATAATAAGAATGTCTCCTTCCTTGTGTAAACCTCAGCCCTAGGGATGTTGACTTATCGATATGTGGTCGGGTACAGCCTTTATAGGTTGGTTGTAGAAAACGCTAATTGCATTGTTCGATTATATCGATAGAGTCAGCCGTGATTGGCACTGAATGCACCATCTGCAGCCAGACATCGTTTTCTTTTCCCAGCCTACCATTAAAGTAATTTCATAGTGAAAAGTCACAAAAAATGTATTTTTGTGTTTGTAAATTTGTCTATGTCAGGTTGTTGTATTGTGATTTTAATCGATGTGTGGCATTGTTCATTTGTCGTCTTGCGTTTTGTTGTGTTTTTATTCTTGTGTAACGTTGTTTTTTGCCGTATTGCATCTTGTGGTATTGCTTTTGTTTTGTAAGCTTTTTATAAATGCTATATGTAAAGTAAACTTCCCCTCTCAGACCTAACAATCCATAGGGCAGATAAAGTAGAGTTTGAAAGTTTCTGTGTCCTCAGCGGTTAATAGGATGGTGTGTTGAGCACTATACCCAGCCGCCTCTTTCTTCCCTAACCTAAGTCAGGTACCCATTAGAGCTGGGTGGACTCAGGCACGTCCTTCAGTGCCGGGTTAGTACCGGGATTCGAACTCGAGACCTTTGGGCTAGCAGTCGAGTGCTCTACCATTCAACAACCGCGTCCAAATTAACTTGCCTTCGTTGTCCTGAAACCCTTCTAATTATATATTCCAAACCACATATAAGATTACATACATTTACTTCTTTAATATCATCTCACATACGCAACGTCAGTAATTCAAAACGTGCATGGTCAAGGCTGACTGCGGAAAGGCCGAAAATCAAAACCACGCAACATTAATTTTGATAAGAAACATTTTTTTTATAGCTATCATCAAACATATTCATGTTTATATTAAAATGTATGCTGCGGTATTAGAGCAAGATTGCTTTATAATTTTATGACATTTTTTTCTCCTGATATTTTATATTTTTATTCCTGTGAAAAAAAAATCCCGTTTCTTTTTTCCCATGCCCACCCCCTCTCCACCAATATGCATGCCCACGCTGAAATTTGCAGTTATTAACTCGCGTATTGAATGACTCTAACCTCACATCAAGGGTCACGTGACCCATCTCAGAATAGCGACCAATGAGATGGGAGGTAGTCTAAATATATCAGTCCTCCATACAACTATTAGAAAGGCACATACAAGTAATACAGAGACACATATTACTAATATAGAGACACATATAATTAATAAAGAGACACATACAGCTAATACAGAGACATACACCTAATACAGAGACACATACACCTAATACAGAGACACATACACCTAATACAGAGACACATACAGCTAATATAGAGACACATAACCTAATACAGAGACACATACAAATAAACAAGAGACACAGACTAGTTCTAGACAAACACATTCAACGAAATGGAAACACATACCACTAATAGAGACACACATACAAATAACAGAAAGACAAATACAAGTAGTACGAGGCACTCACATTCAACTAATAGAGAGAAATGCACAACTTAAATAGATACATATTATTTCTCAACTCTACATACGGAAAGTAATATGATAAATACCTTAACCTAAATGCAGTGCACAATTTATTTAACACCCATAATTGCGAGTTTTTATTTTTATTTTTGCGTTATGCAAATAAGGTAGGGCCTATTGATAATTGCCATCTTCATAATCGTATGCAGCGCATTAGAAGTCGCTGGCCTAATCGTATGCAGTTCTTTTGAAGTGTATCATTTGCTCTGTTGGCTGTGTCTTGCTGGTTCTCTAATCCCATCGCAGAAGGTGGGCTGGGGGCGTGGGGTGGGCTTTAAGGCTGTGTGTGGGATGGATTTGGAGAGAGTGGGTAGAGGTAGGGGGGGGGGGTTTAACCCGATGCGTTAAGAATAAGGGTCATCAACGCAACGGAGCGTCAAGGCTAATGGCAGTATTGTAGGTCGTTACGCCTGGTTGCGTTCATGCTGGAGGGAGTGGAGTATTGTGGTTGGGGTTTGTGGTTGTGGTTGTTACATCGTGTGGTTGGGGGTTACGAATGTGGTTGTGGTGAAAACGTGTGGTTGTGTTTGTTACGTCGTGTGGTTGTGGTTTGTGAATGTGGTTGTGGTGAAAGCGTGTGGTTGTGGTTGTTACATCGTGTGGTTGGAGTGTGTGAATGTGGTTGTGGTTTGTGAATGTGGTTGTGGTCAAATCGTGTGGTTGTGGTTGTTACATCGTGTGGTTGGGGTTTGTGGATGTGGTTGTAAAAGCGTGGGGTTGTGGTTCTTACATCCTGTGGTTGGAGTGTGTGAATGTGGTTGTCCTAAATTCATGTGGTTGGACTATGTGAAAGTGGTTGTCGTGAAAGCACGTGGTTTGCCATTGAAAATCAGATTGTTTTATATTGACATTTTAACAGTGATAAACTGTCACATTGATCAGCCGTACCCACAATTTCGTGTTGTACCCAGATTTGAGTCAATCGATATAAACTGAAAGCGATAGTTTGATCTTTATGTTTTGGGATTATTTATCAATACCGGCCATGCTTGCTTAAGGAATCGATCCATCTCGCCAGTAGTCGAGTACTTTGTCATAGAGTACGAGTATTGGAATAAAATCTGGTACTATCTGGATAAGACATACATAATCTTGCCATAAGTGATGAACTTATCCTAACATTATCACTATAATATATCCTAATACTTCATTTTAGCATTTCATTTACTGTAGTTTAGTGTATCCCAACCCCATCACCATAAATCCTAGCACGTTCATTTTAAATTTTTATAACACCTTCATAATCTACTCATCAACATAATGTATTCTAACGCCTTCACTTAATTATCCATAGCACCTTCATAATCTACATCAACACCATGAACTTAATATATTCTAAACCTTCGCTTTAATAATTCATAACACTTTCATAATTTACCCAAACACCGTCACCATAATTTATACTAGCACCTTCCTCTTACTATTTCATAACCTTCCTATCGGTAAAGCCTATCCTAAAACCGTCTCCATTATAAATTATGTCCGAAATCTTTATCTTAACATTTCACCAAACCTTCATAATTCACCTTAGTATTTCGTAACATCTTCACCATTATAATTCCCCCTACCCCCCTAACATCTTTACCACAATGTACATCTTCCCCATAACGTACTTAATTTATATATTGTTTCGTTCGTGCCTTTCGTCACATCGCAAGCACATTTTAAGACGTGTGTTCGAAATATGTCGTCATTCAGAAACAGTGCGGCTGATGAGCATTGTGCAACTCTCAACAAAAAACAGAGCCGGGACTCTTTTATTTTAGTGCTCATCTTGGAAAATCTAAAGCCATCTGTAGCACATGTGTAGCAAACATGCCAAGCCGAAACCAATGACAGCCTACAACAACACAGCTAGCTAAGAGATAGAAGGAGAGAAAAGATGAAGGGAAAAAAAGGGAGGTGACGTATGGGTTTCGAGAGTAGAGAAAAAAAAATATCAACACACCGTCGTGTTGAATTGTCCTTATAATCTCGAACCAGCATGCGAGGATACACACTGCGTGACCTAGTTTCAGCAACGACATCTCATCTATGTTGTGTGTGTAATAAAAAAAATAAATAAAGGGGGGAGGGAGGGGGAGAAGAAGGGGGCGGTACAGTTGTTTTAATGTTCGTTTGACATTGCGTAAGATTTAGGTTCATTTGTCTTTGTCTGTGGTTGGCCAAACGACCCGCTGTGAGAAATGTGGTTTTTATTTTCTGTAAAAGGTTTTGGAAGGGGAGGGGATGGAGCGGGTTTTATTTTTTCAGCTTAACCACCGCTGTGAATTTAAATTTAAATTATTTCATTTTTTTCAAAGCAAATAATTTTACAACGCAATGTGTACCAGTTGAGCCTGTCCCAAATTTAAGAAAATCGATCGTGTCATCCAAACGATAGTACTCCTAAAACACAGGGGTAATTATGACCAGGGCTAGCTTCACATTGTAGGATACACAGCAAGCTAAAGGACATTATTTGGGTAGTGATCCATTCCAGGCAAAAACACACAGGCGTAGCGACCCTTCCCGGCGCCCGGGGACAAACTTTTTGATTTGCACACCCCCCCCCTCAAGATTTCGATTTGCACCCCCCCCCCCCCCCCCTCAAACTTTCGATTTGCACCCCCCTTAACCTTTCCATTTATTTTTCCAACTCATTTTGGCGCCCCCTAAGGTCGGCGCCCGGGGACATATGTCCCCCCCCCCCCTCGCTACGCTACTGAAAACTCACTAGCTTCATACTAAATAAAACTGTAATATCTCCACTCAAGACACAATTTGCTTGAGAAAATTTGCTTGCTCCACTGTAGAGACAATTTACAAGCTCTAAACTAGACAAAATACTCCACTCCAGAATTTTAAAATAATTACCCAGGAAGAATAACAGAAACATAAATCACATTAAAATTATTTCCATCAGTGATTTATCTTGTTTTTTGCTCACTTTTTGTTATTCTTTATGCATTGTCTTATTTATAGGCTTTTAAAAAAAATTGCATTTCTAAATTTTTTTTTTTAAATTCTGCATACTTTTTGCATACCAGAGGCGTAGCGAAGGGGGTGGGGGGAGGGGGTGGCTGGTTGGCACATTTGTCCCCGGGCGCCGACCCTAGGGGCGCCCAAATAGGTTTAAAAAAAATTAAAAGCTCATTTTATCTGCAATTTTGTATTATAAACATAAAAAACATAGGGGGGGGGGGGTGCCATATTGAAAGTTTGTCCCCAGGCGCCGGGAGGGGTCGCTACGCCTCTGTTGCATACCCTATATAGGACACACAATCTATTGCCCTTGTTGTATATTTATTTTAGGCTATATAATAGTGTATCTTAACCCAGCGTGCACATTTGGCTTCAGTAATTTAATTTTAGTTTTAATAAAAATGATTGTGTAAAGCTCAACTAATTAGTTTTTTCAATAGTAAATTACAGCTATATGATTAATGATGTGTCGTTTAGCCTAACACAATAGGTGGTGTAATTGGGAGAAGAAAAAAACAGTCTTGGTTACATCAATGTTGAAAAGTAACAATTTTAAAAAGTAAAGATGCGGGAGTAGATAAATCGTGTATTTAAAGATAGAAATGCCAATTCTAACGAAAAATGTAGAAAAAAAACGATAGAAATATGATGGCATTGTTATCAAGAAATAAAGTATTGCAATTTTTTTTCTTACTAAATAAGAATAACGTGAAAAATTCCCAAGAACGAGTGATTTTCCTTATATTTGAACGTGGAGCAGTAAAAAAAAATATGTACTATGTTTCAGCAACTAACCCTGCTTCACCTCCCCCCCCCCCCCCCCCACCCCCACTACACATGCTTTAGAAAATGTACATTCTAGCTGGTTAGGCAGACGTCGCTTTGTCTGAAATTAAATGCGCCATATGTGAGTTGGTAGGTCAGCCTACGTCGGGCTATGCGTTACTTATTTAGGTGACTGTGATACTACTTTCAGACTGAACCCTGTGGAAGGGCGATAATCAAGGTCGTTTATCAAGGGAGATAATTAATCTGCGTACTTTTTAAAAAGAAACAAAATTAATGTTTGATTCAGTGGTTTTGATTTTATCCAGCTACATTGGGGTTGTTTTCAAATTATGGTTATATTATATGGTGACTTTAGTCCTAATATTTTTAAAGACATTTTCTTTTTAAATTACCCGTTTATTCTGTTTGTAAACACACAATTTTATATAATCCCTCTTTGGTATATAATCTAGCAATACGGATCCATATACGTTGTACACCATATCTGCTTGCAATGTTTTTTTTTTTAATTTGGTGCATACTTGTCCTGTTTTAAAAAATAAATAAATTGAAAAATAAAGGTCATGTTATTTGCATAAAATTAGTACAACGATTTTGCGAAAAAATTTATCTGTCGAAAAGTATCGCTGTCTTATCAAATCCACATTCACGGCGAATCGGTTTATTTAGTATGTAATTTGCAAATAACACCGCCGTATGACGCATACTTTAACATTTTTCGCGAAGTATGGCCAAATTAAATTGCATTAGTATATTTGCGCATTTTTCAGTCGCGCATTTTCCTGTTGTGAACTTAACAAGGAAACGTAAAATAAATCACATTTCCTTATAGTTTAGACTTATTCCTCATAGTTTAGACTTATTCCTCATAATCGCGGAGCCAAAGAAACACGAGAACTCTACTTCATCTGCCAAATGCTCTATCAGGTCTCCCCGCAACTTGCCTCATGTTAGTTAGTTAAAACCAAATTTTTGACGCATCTTTAAAAAAAAAAGTCTTCTTGTTACCGATGGTATATCTCATGTGCCGAACTGTTACAATAAGTGGTAAACATAAAAATGTTGGGATAGAAATGCTTAGAAGATCGCCAAACTGGCGAAGTGTATACATTCCGCTGGTATTGCTATCTCGGGTCTTTCTCCTAACCCTTGACCCAAATGACCGTTTAACCATCTTTAGCCCAGCCTTTAACCTAACTCTAATTCTAATCCAAATGACCCTTTAATCAGACTGCCATCTTTAGCCCAGCCTTTAACCTAACTCTAATCCTAATCCAAATGACCCTTTAATCAGACTGCCATCTTTAGCCCAGCCTTTAACCTAACTCTAATCCTAATCCAAATGACCCTTTAATCAGACTGCCATCTTTAGCCCAGCCTTTAACCTAACTCTAATCCTAATCCAAATGACCCTTTAATCAGACTGCCATCTTTAGCCCAGCCTTTAACCTAACTCTAATCCTAATCCAAATGACCCTTTAATCAGACTGCCATCTTTAGTCCAGCCTTTAACCTAACTAATCCTAATCCAAATGACACTTTAATCAGACTGCCTTCTTTAGCCCAGCCTTTAACCTAACTCTAATCCTAATCCAAATGACCCTTTAATCAGACTGCCATCTTTAGCCCAGCCTTTAACCTAACGCTAATCCTAATCCAAATGACCCTTTAACCAGACTGCCATCTTGTCCTAGCCTTTAACCTAACGCTAATCCTAATCCAAATGACCCTTTAATCAGACTGCCATCTTGTCCCAGCTCTTAACCTAACTCTAATCCTAATCCAAATGACCCTTTAATCAGACTGCCATCTTGTCCCAGCTCTTAACCTAACTCTAATCCTAATCCAGATTTTCAGTACCATCAGAAAGAAATCGAACTTGAAACGGCAGTATCTGACCGTTGAAGGATATTGCCTCGATTAATTTAGAAGCTCATGAATCCTAGCTTTTAACACTGTTGTATCCCCCCCCCCCTCAAAGACTCTTCATTTGCTTGTATTTGTGGTTTTTAACGGTTAAAAAAAAAGTGTTCTTCTAAAGTTCGAACCCTCTTGCAGATAAGGCTCGATCCTTTCCAGCACTAAAAATTAAGAACGAAGAAGAAGATAGGATATTGCATAGCCTGATCTAGAAGCTCATTAATCCTAGTTTTTAATACTGTTATATTCCCCCCCCCTTCCCACACACACCTACACACAAGACTCTTCATTTGCTTGTGTGTGGTTTTTAACGGTTTAAAAAAATATATATGTACTCAAAAAGACATTTGGTCTGGCTAAAGCCGCTGTATCTGGCCAAGCGCTTGTGTCCTGCATATCAAACGAGCACGGTGTCGAGGCGCGGATCTGACCCAAAAAAAAAACCGAGGGTGGAACAGATTTTTTTTTTTTTGTGGTGTTGTTTCTGTAACAGCTTACATCCCCCTGGTCGGCATGATGGAAGTATAGCAAGGGGGGGGGGTAGTACAGCAGATTACCTGACAGTGACGTCATGCGGTCGCGTTGACCTCACCGCCGAAGAGTGCGTGTGTGTGTGGTACTTAACCAGAAACCGCCGCGCGGAGTCTTGTCAAAAAGGCCGATACAGGAACGGGGCCAGAGAATTTGTGTCTGCCCTTTTGTGCTCTTTTGACCGCAGACCCCGGCTATGTGGAGACGGTATCGATTCTCGATATTTCTCTGTGTAGTATCAGTCCCCGGCTATGCGGAGACGGTATCGATTCTCGATATTTCTCTGTGTAGTATTTGTACGGACGATACTTTTTTTTTTAATAAATATATATTATTGTTATTCGTTTTAACTTCGTGAGACCGTGGGGAGAGAAGAAAGGAGGAAAAAAAAACAGGGGGAAAGGGGAGATAAGTGGTTGATGATCCGATAATTGGGTCATAGAAGACGAGGTACCTTCTTGTCAGTTGGTGGTTAGGTCTTCTCGTTTTACATGCATACCTGTACGTGTGTAGCGGTTAAAATGCATGCGTGTGTGGCGGCGCGAGGAGGGGTGATGGTGGTGGGGGGGGGGGGGGGGGGGCGGGGCTGACCTGCGTGGAATCAGACATGCCGCTTTACCACAACTGCGCGATAGGTGGGGCGCGCTTATTTTGATATATGCAGGGGGGGAGGGGGGTGGATACGTCTTTTTGGATATTGTTGCATTCATTTGCAGGCTTTCACGTATTCGCTACACGTCGCCTAATGTTTAAACTAAGAGCCATGGTCGTAGCTTTCATTTTTAAAAAAAATTTCATAGCTTTAGATTTCCATTTAGATGAATGTTAAATTTAAATTTCAAGCCCACGGATTGCTTTCATTATTCATATTCGCAGGATAAGAAAAGTAATTTTCATCTTTCTTTCAAAAACTTGAATAAAATATTTTTTTTTCTCTTTGTACTTTCTTCTTGGTTATCTGCAAAGGTTAACCTCGCCATTTGCTGTAGATTTTTTTCATTACACAAGGGCCGATAACTCGCACGGTACCGGCCAGCATTGAAACACAGTTTCTGCACACAACTTGTAGGTCAGGATGACCTGTTTGTCCTTATCTTTCAATGGGAGTTATGTGTGCATGGGGGAAGGGGGAGGGTGGACAGGATGTTGTGGAGATTTTGTTATTCTAAGATTTTTCTGGCAGCGTACCCCAAACCCTCGCCCGCCCCCCCAGAGCATCATCTCCATCGTCCTTGTAATTTATTTTTTAAATAAACAGCCGCTGGTATCCGTGCTTCAAGTGCGCTAATGTTGAAGTGTGGGCTGTGTTTAGGAGCATATATAGATGCAGATTTTTACATGTCTTTTTTGTATACATTAGGCCTCCTTTTTTATATTGTTACTGAAATTTTAGGGCTCGTATTTGTATTGTTACTTACATTTTAGGGTACGTATTTGTATTATTACTTAAATTTTAGGCTCGTATTTGTATTGTTACTTAAATTGTAGGGCACGTATTTGTGTTGTTACTTAAATTTTAGGGTACGTATTTGTGTTGTTACTTACATTTTAGGGCACGTATTTGTGTTGTTACTAAAATTTTAGGCTAGTATTTGTATTGTTACTTAAATTGCGTATTTGTATTGTTACTAAAATTTTAGGGCACGCATTTGTATAGTTGCTTAAATTTTAGGGCACGTATTTGTGTTGTTACTAAAATTTTAGGGTACGAATTTGTATTGTTACTGAAATTTTAGGCTCGTATTTGTATTGTTACTTAAATTGCGTATTTGTATTGTTACTCAAATTGTAGGGCACGTATTTGTATTGTTACTTAAATTTTAGGGCACGTATATGTGTTGTTACTTAAATTTTAGGGTACGTATTTGTATTGTTACTTCGATTTTAGGCTCGTATTTGTATTGTTACTTAAATTGCGTATTTGTATTGTCACTCAAATTTTAGGGCTCCTATTTGTATTGTTTCTTAAATTTAAGAGATTCTTTTTTATTGTTACTTAAATTTCGGGGCACCTTTTTGTATTGTTACTTAAATTCTAGGGTTCAATTTGAATAGTTTCTAAAAAAATTTTTTTTGAGGCCTCCCGTTTGGATTATTGTTTATTACTGAGACACGTTTTGTCATATTTACTTCTTAAGCCTACTTTTATGGACTATTAAATATATCCTTGTGGACTGTCGTCTTTTTCGAAGGTCCAATTTTAAAACTTTTTATTTATTGAGGCTTATCTTACAACATGGTTATTCCTGTTTGTAGATGCTTGTAGCATTGTTTCTAGAACCAGCTGTCCATTATAAAAATAGGTTTGTTGTTTATTGATATTGTTTTTGTTTTGTTTTCATTGTAGTGGATGCATAGAGGCGACTGGTAATAGACAGAAATAAATGATTGTAAATCAAAGCGCTCAGTTGTTTTATTTTTATTTTATTTTTTTTGTCAGCAGGCAGGGCGAGGCAAAGTTACTTAAATTTGAGCTGAGCCTAACCATAATTTTAGCCCTAACCCAGAAGCGTAGCGACCCCTCTCGTCGCCCGGGGACTAACTTTCAGTTTGGCGCCCCCCCCCCCCCCCCCCACCGTATATATATTTTTTGTTTATAATTCAAAACTGCAGTTAATATGAGCTTTTAGTCGGCGCCCGGGACATATGTACCCCCCGCTCCCCGTCGCTTCGCCTCTGCCCTAACCGTACACTTGGTCCGCTGCTAATAGCTTAGTCTGAGATATAGAAGTGCTGTTGTGAATCGACCTCCGAGAATTTGAATCTTCACACGCATTGTACGAGTTTCTAAAAATAATCAAGAAGCGTGAATGCCCAACGGTTCATTATCTAATGTGGCAGTTACGTCATGGATTGATCACGTGCGGAACATTTGGTCACGTGATGTGTTTAATCACATGTTACAACACTTGATAACATTCTAGGTAAATGAGCATACCTTCGGTGTTAATTTGTTTTTCTACCTTAACTCCATGTAAACCATATTAAATACACATTAACCCTGGTAATACCATTAGTTAAATCACCCTGATATAAATCCTACATCTCAGTCCATCCTATGACATCTGTCTCTCTACTTCATACATCTAGTCAGTACGTCGCTTAAGTGTAGCCAGTACCTCCCCTTACACCTGGTCACTACCTCCCCTTACACCTGGTCACTACCTCCCCTTATACCTGGATAATACCCCCCTCCCTTATATCTGGTAAGTACCTCTCCTTAAACTAGTCAGTACCTCCCCTTACACCTGGTCAGTACCTCCCCTTACACCTGGTCACTACCTCCCCTTACACCTGGTCAGTACCTCCCCTTACACCTGGTCACTACCTCCCCTTACACCTGGTCACTACCTCCCCTTATACCTGGATAATACTCCCCTCCCTTATATCTGGTAAGTACCTCTCCTTACACCTGGTCAGTACCCCCCCAATAACTGGTCACTACCTCCTCTTACACCTGGTCAGTGTACCTCCCCTTATACCTTGTCAGTACCTCCCCATATAACTGGTCAGTGTACCTCCCCTTATACCTGACCAATACCTCCATTGTCACACCATTACCATACCACCTCCTTCCTACCCCGGTCAGTATCTCCTGCCCCTAACAAGACCCCCCCCCCCCCCCCCCCAGTCTGACCCCTACCTACTGCGCACCCATCTTCGTCTGGACCACACCGCGGCCGACCTCGAGCTGGCCCGTGTCAGACTTGACCCCTCGTGTTATTGACAGGACACTGCGGCCATCGCCTCCAATTACGTCTGCTGTCTAGACTGCCAGACAGCTCCCAGCAAGACTGGTAAACTCCCGCTCAACAAGTGAGGCCGCTAGAAATTGGACGGGGGGGGGGGGGGGGGGGATTGTTTCAGTCGATTCAAGTATTTTTATTGACTTTTTTTTCCTCTCTCGTTTTGCTGAAGATGTATAAATAACCGAACGACCATCTCGAAGACAGATTTTTTTTTAAAAAGTATCATAGCTTGTTTCTGGATTTTGAATAAGGTGCTGGAAATAATTATTTTTAGTAGCCCGTGTTCTTATTTCTTGTATTAAAATGTAACGCTTTATCGCCATTTTGAAACTGGATGTGGATATACACCTGTTCATTAGAAAATGTGTTTTGACTGTGTTAAAAATAGAGTTTTAGTTGGACTGCCGTGTTAAAAATAAAACAGTCCAATTGTGTTTAAATAAAATAATGTGGTTTGACTGCTGTTAAAAAAGAAAGTTGTGGTTTGGCTGCTAAGGATATAAAGTGATTTTTACCGTTGTGATTAAAAACTAATTAATTAACCACCGTGGTTAAAAAAAACACTAAAATAATTGCCGTTTGTCGAAGAATGACTTGACTTCAATCTTTAAAAAAATTTCCAATACGGCTAGTATGAGCTGCCGTTTTAAAATAAGTGATTTGGCTGCCGTGTAAAATTATAACCTTGTTGATATAAGTGGTTTAATATCTGTGTTTAAAAATGCTAACTAATAATCTTTCAAAACATGCCAACTGTCGGCATGAAACTGCGCGACAATATTCACACAAAACACTACAATTACAGGAATCATTTAAAAACTGCTACATTATTATAGAACACAACGAAACAATACCTGTTCGATACTATCAAGAACACAACTGGGTTTTTAAAATATTTATGATCGGAAGACTAACTAACCATACAGATTTAAGCTCTTTAACTTCCTATTTCAGAATCGCTAACGTTTTATTTTTAAAAAACCTGCTTTTTATGAATCATTTATATTAAAGCTAATCTCAGACAGGATATATTGAATAGCTGAGGTAGGCCTATACATTAAAAATCAATTAACGTGTGCATATTTACAATATTTACAATACTTCTCAATATTCAGTTTTAGGGATCGCCCATAAATGACGTTACGCTTTTACACGGCGATCCCCCCCTCCCTTTACGTTGTCCCTAAGGGTCACTAAAAAGGACAGCACCCTCTGGCCCCAAAGGCGTCACACTTTAAAACGAAGTCTAATTCAAAACAAAAACAATTTTTTTAAATTAAATTATACAATGGTAATTCCTTTCTAAAATGTGTATTGATAGTGTTTTTGGAATTTGTAAGATGGAAAAGAAAAAAAAACAACTCGTCAGTTAATTAACACTACATTGAAAAACTGCAGAGAGAAGTAACACTTTCAGAATCCTCCTCCATGCGTCACACGTTTCAGGAACAAAGTTACCAAATTATAATTTGGTAATTAAATGGATATTTACAAAGTTACCAAATTATAATTTGGTAATTAAATGGATATTTACAAAGTTACCAAATTATAATTCAGTAATTAAATGGATATTTACAAAGTTACCAAATTATAATTCAATAACTTAAATGGAAACTTCAAAGTTACCAAACTATAATTCAGTAATTAAATGGATATTTACAAAGTTACCAAATTATAATTCAGTAATTAAATGGATATTTACAAAGTTACCAAATTATAATTCAGTAATTAAAATAAATGGAAATTTACAAAGTTATCAAATTATAATTCCATAATGAAATGGATAGTTACAAAGTTACCAAGTCATAATTCAATAATTAAATGGATACTTACAAAGTTACCAAATTATAATTCAATAATTAAATGGATACTTTGTTACCATATTATAATTCAATAATTAAATAGATACCTCTCATTGTTTAGTAATTGTGATAAATTATTTTTTTTTTGAAGATGTATTACTCACATTTGAGTTCTATAAGGAGATGTCGAATCTGAACACGTTAATACATGCGTAATTTCTTTTACTTTTTAGCGAAATATTACACGGTATCAGTGTTTGGTGGTATTTGAACATACTAGATTTTATATCGGCCTGTCGATCATTAGCTAATTCTGAACCATAATTTTCCGTATAGAAACAACGGCCGCAGACACGAACACACAATAATTGTTAGGTCATGGCTAGGGTTAGGATTAAGGAATTATTAGGGAATGGACCGAGTTACCTAGCTGTAGAGAGCTAGACTGCTAACCTGTAAGTCTCGAGTTCGAATCCGGGTTTAATTCAGTAGACCGTCCCTGAGTCCACCCAGCTCTGATGGGTACCTAACTCAAGTTTGGAAAAGTAAAGGCGTTAGGCATAGAGCTGACCACACTATCCCTTCATATGCCGAGGTCACAGAAACAGATGAACTCTACTTCACTTTCCCTATTGACCGTCAGGTTTTGAATGGGGAACTTAACTTACTTACTCTACTAATTATCAGCGATAACTACATGCGATTATCTAACGTAAGTGTGTCTATATTAAATATTAACTTATCATTTTTCTAATTGTGACTTTGTTTACGGACATGTTGACATTTTAAGTGCGGACGTGCTAGAGAACTCACGTCCCCTCGTTCATTCCACTCTCTCGCACGCCATCTTTATTCTGTCCGTTATCCGGGACCTGCTATTTACGAATGTTGTTGATCTCCCCCCACCACCCACCCCCGCCTATCTGTACTAGTCTGATGTGTAGGCTGGGGAAGAAAGAAAAAAAAACAACTTGATAAATTACGCCGTGTTTTGCTCAAGCTGAGCATTGGGTGTAGACTGTGCTGACTGTACGTAGCGGCGCTACCTCGCTGCCACCTAGGGTAAATTACTCAACACTTGTCTGTGTGTGTGTGGGGGGGGGGGTGTAGGAGGAGGGCGAGTCGACCTGGCGACTTGGGATGAATGCCCTCTGTTGTTTCACTCTCGCTATCTTGTTTTCACCCCCTTACTCTCTCTCTGTTTTGCGCTGCACTCTCTCTCGTTAGAGAGTATCAAAATTTGTTTCAAACTTTCGTTATGAAATTTTGAGAATAGAGGTACACAGCTAGTCTAGGGGTTGTCCTCTGTTTATCGGCGCGGTTGGGTCGGTACAGCTCATGGTTGCTAAACCGAAAAGTCCCGAGTTTGAACCCCCGGGTAGATGAGGCCCGATAGCTGGGGACAGCAACCCATCTGGGAAAGAAAATTCCTAAATCAAATAACTGTTACCTTTTTTTGTTCTTGGTTTGACAAAGGCTATGGACGTAAATCCAAAAAAAAAAAAAAGGAAAAGTAGACTGAAATAGGAGTCAACTTCGTATATGGCGCATAACAAGTTTTCACGTAATACTTAATTATGTTGGAGGAAATATCCTCTAACATAACAATTAAGAGCTAAGAAGAAGAAAAGCAACAACAGTAAGATACATTTTTTAAAAAGTTGAATTATCGATTTCTGTCGCCGCGCTACTGGTCTAACACTCCACCGCTACACGTATAAGGTCACTCTGGTCACCTAAAGAAGAAAAAAATATAGTGTGCTTTGGTGGGATGGATACGGTATACTTATAAATATATAGAGATAGGGTTTTCTAATGCTTGCGTTATGTGATGGTCGTTACAGGGTTACACTGTGTGTATTGCTGTTGTTAGGGCACACGGCTTTTGTCTGTTTTGTAAGGTAAATGTTTTAAAATAAGTCAATAAATTATGCCCGGTACAGTAAACATTTTAAAAAGTCTATACGCTTTTATTTGTTCGATAGCTCAGCGATGTAGTTCACTTGTTTAGTAAAATCAGCATTCAGCACTACACACTTGTGAAATGTGTACCGACATTACACACTTGTGAAATGTGTATCAACACAACACCCTTGTAAAATGTGTTGGTTCGTATGTCGACTGTGTTGGATTAACAAGATACAATCAGAGACAATCAATTTGTGACTCCCACGGGGCGCGGAAAATTTTCTGCCGACCCCCACCCCGGATAGTTTTCAGCCTGTACCCCCCCCCCACCCCCCACACACACACCCTCATTCCCAGTTCATTTCAACCTAGTCTATGCTGAAAATTTTATTCGGGCCTAATTAATTGAAAGTGTAATGACATTGCTTATTAACGTGGATTTAGCTCAGCTTTTAATAAAACATGTAATTTGGCATACATT
Source organism: Physella acuta (assembly GCF_028476545.2). Lineage (NCBI taxonomy): Eukaryota > Metazoa > Mollusca > Gastropoda > Physidae > Physella > Physella acuta. The sequence goes on along the minus strand of NW_026733033.1, from coordinate 205,639 downwards.
GTCGACTTATAGTCCTGATATAACTTATTCCAATATCTATCTTATTTTTTTTCAAAAATTAACTGGCCTTTAAAATAATGACGATTCAGCTTGATTATTTAAAAAGAAAAATGTATCTAGATCTAGTACTGAAAAGATTTTAGTCCGTGCTGATCTAACCTTACCGCCACAGTATCGAGTCACAGTGACCTGAACTTTCAGACATGCGCAGACTCATTGCCCTGGCACGCTGCGTGCCGGTCCGGACTTTTTCGATATTGGTTGCCTTACGCCAGGCGGTGTTTTCTGTTATCGTTTGGGTTTGATCGGGCGGGCGATCTGTGTCACGGCAGACGACACATTTATGTAGACAGACATGACAGTGTCTACGTGATGAATGTTGTTTACATACGTTTATGTACTGTAAGGTGTATGCCGTAATGTGTATATTTATGCCTATATCTATATCTCTCTATATATATATACATATATATATATATATATATATATATATATATATATATATATATATATATATATATATATACACACACACACATGCTTTTGTTATAATATACTTATTAGTATGCTGCTCTTGGAAAAAGTTGAATGATCATGTTGTGTAAAATTTGAGATCCTTGCATGAAGACTTTATACAAACGCATTTTTTAAAATGCATCTTAAAGATGATCTTTTATTTAACCCATTTGGTAGTTAGTTATAGCTTAAATTTACTACTTTCAAATTAGACTGAAAATCGCGTAGTGTTATTAATGCTAATTGAGTTTAATGTCAACTCTTTCAATTAACGATTAATTAACGCTGAGCCAATGAAAAGTTGAACACGATGTCATATTTGCTTAAAACTATTTCTAGTTTAATCTTTAGGGTATAGATTTATTTTTTTAGAGCTAGAACTTGCAACCCACGTTTTCCTGAAGCTAGTATTTCAAACATTTTTATAGCTAAAGTTCAATGTCACATCTTGATAGTTAGAATTTACAATTTATAAACAAGTATTTAACATGCAGCATTCTTATAGCTATAAATTACATAGCATTAATCAGCCAAAATCAACCCCTCCCCCCCCCCTCCCACTCATACTTCTCTATCCTAGCAGAATTTTTCTACATCACATCTTCTAGACGCCCTCACTCTACAGTCGAGAGGGCTTAACACCCCCACCGGGGGTCGTCTATCCCAGTCTATCATGGGCTCCTCTACTCCACCCCGACTGTATATATATATATATATATATATATATATATATATATAAAGACTATACATACACATACATACACGCAAGCATCCCTACAGCTTTGAAGTTTCTGCAACAGTATTGCAGGCTCTTTTATCTCAGAGAAACAAATAGAGCGCTCGACACCAAGTCTCCGTCCGTTAATCCGTTGGACGTGTTTGGTTTCCGGAATACACGCGGACCTGTAGTTTTATATTCCAGCAGCCCTCTATGACGGCCGCACTACAAAGCCACGGCCTCCCTTGACGTTTGATTCGCCCCTAAAGGATTCTCAACCTCAGACTGACTTCGGCAGACATGCTAGGGCTGATTGTAATTAAATTTAATATACCCGGAATTCTTCAGATTTGTTCATATGGGGGGAATTGTTTTTTCTTGTATTGTGAAGGCTAGTGTGCTTTCATTGTCTGCTTTCGTAGTCTGGTTTCGTTGTCTGGTTTCGTTGTCTGCCTCTTGCGACTCAAAGTTGTTTTTTTATATTTTTATTTTGATAGCTTGTGGTTCGCGAAGTTGATGTCAAGCCTAGGCTTTTCAAAGGCCAATGCCTGTTTTATATCCGATAAAAAAAACAACTTATTTTTATTGTTTTTCCTTAAAATAAATTCCATTTGCTACCGTATTGAGATAAAAACATTCCTTTATCCGATAAGTAGAGACACAGGGGTATAAATTTAAAATACACAACACAGTATGTATCCATAATTTATTTGAAAATCGTACACTCTTATTCTTTTTATTTATTGGGACGATACATTTTGCTTCGAGTAGTCTGTGTGTCACTATATTTATATTTTATAGACATAAACATACTTAAAAATAATAAACTACTTTAAAAATAGTTGGTTAATAAAAATTGAAGTCACGTGTTAACCTGGAGAAAGTGGGGCCTTAAATCCCTCCAGGTTTTAGTGGTCACCCCGCTCGCAGGCTAATGCGAGTGCACCTAGTTTTGACGAGCTGAGACGGAGACATAACAACCCGCCGAGCATGTTAATCAAATGAATAACGCGAGTTCTCTGCATAACTTTTTCCTCCTCCCCTCCCCTCTCACATATACATTTGGCGTGCTGTAACGTAGGAATAGGTTTTGCTAACGTTTTATGCAGCAGATACCATTGCCCTCCCGGTTGATTCTTGCTTGTATATCAAGAAGTGTCAAAACATGTGTTGTTTTTTTTTGTCTTGTTTACTTGAAAGGTTGCTGGATTGTGTATCTAGAATATTCTAGAACGGGACTATTTGGTTAATACGTGTTTTATTTATGTCGATTTTAAATTGATTCTTTAAATTAAAAAAATAAATCTGCAACCAATTCGACATGGCCATGAAGTAGAGCAATAGACTGCTTATCTGAAAATCCCGAGTTCGAATCCCAGGTACCCAACGTTAGGGAAAGCAAAGGCTTGATCACATCATATTTTCATAGTCACAAACAGGTTTACGTTACCCCACTTGCCCCATAGACCGTCAGGTTTGAAAAGGAACTTTACTTATTAATATTTCGATGAGGATTTTTTTTGTCTAAAGTTGTTCTAACGTATACTCTTTATGTCTGTATTCTGTGAAAGGTTTTTTAAAAAACACAGATTGAGTGTCGATACTTGTTTTTCTTTTAAATAATACACAGTTATCATAGAATGTTAAAATTTAGGTTAATCTTCATCTTAATCCCATAACGTTTGTATTTAGCCCAGACAAATACACCTTAATTGGACAGCAGTCCTTACGCTTTTCAACATTACATATCTATAATCTTGACAAAGAAATATTAATATAGACCACATAAACCTTTTTAAACCACAGCCATAATATTAAAATCGAACAGTCGATTTAGCATCATTAACCTAACATGCAGGCTATGCTTGATAAATGATCAGATCAATAACAGATATACCCTATAATGTTATATAGGGTAATCTGTTTTAAAAAAAATTGTTTCTTTGTGCAAACGTGTTGTTGAATTGGGTCAAGATAATACCAGATGACAAGTAAAAGGCGAAACACAATTGGAGTATTTTGCTTGTTTGGAGGTTATGGTGCTTTGGGATAGGCGTGGTCGGGTTGATAAAGTTTATGGTTGCCGAAAAGTCCCGAGTTCAAATCCCCTAGCCAGATGAGATTCGATAGCTGGGGACAGCATCCCGTTTAGGGAAGATAACTCCAAAATAAAACAACTGTTGCCTTGTAGGACAAAAGGCTATGGAAGCAAATTCAGAAAGAAAAGCAGGCTAAAATTTAAGTCAACTGGACATATGGTGCATAAAGTGTTGACACGTAATGCTTAATTTTGCGTTGGAGGGTATCCCGCCAACATTACAATTAAGAACGAAGAAGAAGGTTGTGTTTGTTTCTGATACAGTAGTATGTTGTAGATCCCCAAAGTCGTGATTCCTTTGTGCCGTACTGTACTTTGTTGTTTTATCCACTAGAAAATGACATAGCGTTCTCAGCAACTTTCATAATGAGGGTTGGTGTCATATGTTAGGGCTATAGTTCGACTGCAGATGGGTTATGGATAGAATTACAGATACCAATGCCGGTTTGATATCAATTAAACATCTCTAACCAGGTTTAGATTTTCAATTATTATAATACTGTTAATTAAAATGTGGGTGAGTGGGGTGAGATGGGGGGGGGGGGGGGGGGGTAAAAAAGGAGGATGCACATGCCCCGTTCTAAAAACAATCACCGTCGTAGTTATGAAAACACAGACGACAGCTGGATTTGATCCCCTAATCCACGCTATCTGTTCGGCCCAGAGCGACCCCTGTAACCCCCTCGGGATGTGCGACATGTTTTATGTCACGACCACACACACACACTCCCCCCCCCCCCCCCACCCCGACCCACCCAGCCTCGCGACGAGTATAATTCGAAGTTAATAAAAAACAGCGATACTAACCTGCTACATAAAATAATCAATAGCCTCGCCGTCCTGTCCGCATGTGTAGACTAGATGTACGCATGTGTAAGAGTGTGATAAAAATGGCGGCGTTTTAAAAATACAAATCTGATTTCTCAAGAAACTTTATTGGACCACGTGTTATTATAAAATGTAACATGAGAATGTCAGTTCATCGTCATCACTATAATTCTTCATAATTAAAATAAATAAATAATTAAAACTTAGGAATTTTCAAAAATAAAATATAATGAAAACAGATCTTAGTGCAAAATCGTGGTCGTGTATTCACTGGCTATGTTATTGCGTGTGGTTTTCTTTTCAAAGTGCCTCTTTCTAAAGTGTTTCTAAATCTCAAAATTTTAAATTTTTAAAGTATTTCCAAGTGTCTACATGACAGAAAATAACCTTATTTTAAAAAGGACAAGTCAATATTTAGTTGTAAATCACGTGTATATTTAAAAGTGTTTCCAAGTGTCTATGCTCCATACTGTAAATAGTCTTTACTTTAATATAAACATTTAACATGTTAATGTTTAAATGTATATCAAAGATCTATTTTGAAGATTTTCTAAGTGTCAAACTTTTAAAGAGTTTCCATATGTCTATTGTTTGAATTGTTAAGTTGGACCATCTGAATTACAATTGTTAAATACGTAAATACTACCTTTCTCATGACATTTTTCTTCTCGTAATTAATGCCCCCCCCCCCCCCCATGGAATATTAACCTCACCCCCCCCCCCCCCCGCTTGCCCTTCTCCTGAATTACAACAGTCAAATATTTTAATACCACCTATTGCATGAGTCTCCCTCCCCCACCCATCCTCCACTGACTATTAACCTCACCCTCACCACCCCCTACTTGCCTTACACCTGAATTACAAATGTCAAATATTTTAATACCACCTTTTTTTCATGAAGTTTTCCCCCTCATAACACCCCCCCCCCCCCACACACACACTGACTATTAAACCTCATCCCCTCCCCGCTTGCCTTACTCCTGAATTACAATTGTCAAATATTTTAATACCACCTTTTCGTGATGTCCCCCCCCCCCCCCTCATAATAACGCCACCCCCCACTAACTATTAAACCTCACCCTCCCCTATTTGCCCTACTCCTAACCTTGCGCCCCCACCCTCCTCTAGCTCAACCCCCCCCCCCCCCCCCCTTCCCGTCTCGCGCATAAACCCATTACACTGCTGGGTGTCGAGAAAATGCAGTAAGTGATGAGGTCAAACCGACCTCCATAGATTATTCGTTCCCGTCGCCGGCTCGGCTAAGGCTGCGGACTGTGCATAATTAGCTTAGTAGGTCAGGAAGCCATAGGAAACTAGCGGGGAATTATGGGGCCGATTTACTTCTGCTACCATAGCCTGATTTTCTCTAGGCCTGCAAAATGCATTAGCGATTGTTAGACGCTTGTATGATTTGATTTTAACTCCGTAGTATTTGTAATATTTATTAAATATTATAGTTAAAATATACTTATTCATTTGTAGAGATTTATTGATATTTTTATGCCTAAATGGAATGTCTAGTTGTAGCAGAAGTCATAATGGTGAACGCTTGCAGCGCTAAAAATAAAACTAACAGCCAGATTTTTATGAATTTAGTTTCCGGTTGTATTTTTTTAAATTCTTGAATAATGTTACATACTTGTTGAAGAGAAATATTTTTTCTTTTTTTTTTTTAAAGAGATAACAAGCCTCAGACTTCCTGTGCTAATTCAACGACAGCAATAAAAAAGATTGCTCTTGAATAATATCTTTACAGTTTAATTCACGCTTATCAATGTTTGTAGTTTTATACATACACTGCTGCATATTGGTGGTTATATAAGATATAACATAATATAGGATTGTATAGTTGTATAAAAGGCATGTTGTCTGAATCTTGACTAGCTGTGTTGTATCACGGCTAGACTAGCAAAGTTTAATGACGGCTAGACAGAAACGGAAAGTGGGCCAGACACACACACCATCCATCCACAACACCACCTGCTTCACTTGCCGTATGACGTCATATTTTAGACAAAGCAGTTGTCAGCCAGTGGTTGAATGTGGCCTGTACCAATCAACAAGTGGATGAATGTGGCCTGTACCAGTCAAGTGGTTGAATGTGGCCTGTATCAGTCAACTAGTGGTTGAATGTGGCCTGTATCAATCAAGTGGTTGAATTTTGCCTGTATCAGTCAAGTGGTTGAATGTGGCCTGTACCAGTCAACAAGTGGTTGAATGTGGCCTGTACCAGTCAAGTGGTTGAATGTGGCCTGTACCAGTCAAGTGGTTGAATGTGGCCTGTACCAGTCAAGTGGTTGAATGTGGCCTGTATCAGTCAACAAGTGGTTGAATGTGGCCTGTATCAGTCAACCAGTGGTTGAATGTGGCCTGTACCAGTCAACCAGTGGTTGAATGTGGCCTGTATCAGTCAAGTGGTTGAATGTGGCCTGTATCAGTCAAGTGGTTGAATGTGGCCTGTATCAGTCAACAAGTGGTTGAATGTGGACTGTATCAGTCAACAAGTGGTTGAATGTGGCCTGTATCAGTCAAGTGGTTGAATGTGGCCTGTATCAGTCAATAAGTGGTTGAATGTGGACTGTATCAGTCAATAAGTGGTTGAATGTGGACTGTATCAGTCAAGTGGTTGAATGTGGCCTGTATCAGTCAAGTGGTTGAATGTGGCCTGTATCAGTCAACAAGTGGTTGAATGTGGCATGTACCAGTCAAGTGGTTGAATGTGGCCTGTATCAGTCAACAAGTGGTTGAATGTGGCCTGTACCAGTCAACAAGTGGTTGAATGTGGCCTGTATCAGTCAACAAGTGGATGAATGTGGCCTGTATCAGTCAAGTGGTTGGATGTGGCCTGTATCAGTCAAGTGGTTGAATGTGGCCTGTATCAGTCAACAAGTGGTTGAATGTGGCCTGTACCAGTCAAGTGGTTGGATGTGGCCTGTATCAGTCAACAAGTGGTTGAATGTGGCTTGAACCAGTCAAGTGGTTGAATGTGGCCTGTATCAGTCAACAAGTGGATGAATGTGGCCTGTATCAGTCAAGTGGTTGAATGTGGCCTGTATCAGTCAACAAGTGGTTGAATGTGGCCTGTACCAATCAACAAGTGGTTGAACGTGGCCTGTAATGAGCCCTGTTATATATTCCATTAAACGCCAATAAAATTCTAGCCTTAAAAAAATATTTAAACACTGCACAGAATATCTATTATATAAATCTCTGTAACATAAAGAAATATTGAAGTATATTTTTACTAGATTGTCACTCACTGTTTAAGTGATTTATTGTAAAAGGAAATTCACATTCATGCTGAAACTCTATATGTTTTATCTGGCTATGTGCCCTACTTTCAAGCTGATATTTAAGCCTCTATGGCTGATATTTAATTTCAATTTACTCCATCCTAGTCTGAGTTCTTAAAAATATTTTTTAGGCAAAAATAAGAGTGTATCTTATCTGAAATATTAAAATACTGTACATAAAAATTTGATCCTGGTTTATTACATAAAAACACTTAATATGTATTGGAATTAATTTTGTAACACAATACTTGGTAATAATGCTTGTATGTGATAGACACACACAAAAACACAAATGTATTCTGAGTCAGCTATTCCAAACGTTTTACAAAAATTGCTGCCTCTTTATGAGTATTGAAATTTTTTAAAAGTGTAACCTTTGTAATTTTTATGAAACAACTCAATTTAATTGCATATATCTATTCTGTTAATTAATTAATTAATTATTTTTTTTTTTTTTTGCAGATGAGATGTGAGGAATGATTGGTCATTCTCCAGTGTGTCCATGAAACTAGGTCTGAATGACACCCAGTTTTCTATCCCGTCCCAGAACTATCTGCAGTGTCCAGTTGTAGCACATTGCACAACTAAGAGAATGACTTAACTCATTGATGAACTGACCCATTAGATGTGTGAAGTTAAAACATTTTTTGCTAGAGAGTAGCAAATAAAAGTTACTGGTGAGTTGTTCAAAATCATTCAATTTAAATTATTTCAGATTTTAATTGATGCACTTTAAACTTGAAAATAAATGGGGCTCAGATAAGGATGAACACAACAGCCCAAATAATCCGCTGAGGTTCAGAAAGGGGTGAGTCCAATGAGTCCAAAGGTCCAATAATCAGATGATTAGAAAGAAATCCAAAAAGCCTAATAATCAGCCTTGGGGGGTGGGGAGGTGGTCTGTAAGGGATGAGTATGAGTCCAAAAAATCTTATTAAGTATTAATGGAGGAACCTCTAAATGAGTTACATAGTTACTGGCCCTGATTCTGGACCAGTATTTGTAGAAGGTAATTAAAAATCATGAATACAATAAAAAAAATTAACATATTTTAATTTTGCAGGTACATGAGGTACAAACTAAACAAAACAAGCTAGAACTACACCAAGGTGGGGGATGAGCTCTTGACAGCAAGTGGAATAATATTCACAGCAATTGTCGGATAATTTTTCTCTTTTGGGAGACTGCAAAGTTCTGTGTGAAATTGTAAAAAAAAAAATTTGTGTTGAAATAATTTGAAATATTTTTGGATAATTCACAACTGGAGATTTTTGGTCGTTTTGTTTCTTGGATATAACAAAGCTACATGATTGGTTGTGTGACCACTGAAAATGTGTTCTTGGATTCTGTGAGTTTATGAAATTATTCACAGTGGTGGTTGGAAGTAGGACAGTACTGCTGAAGAGTTAGTTCTTGTGGATGTGTTGTGGAAGTTCCCCTGGGATTTACCGCCGTTTTCCAGTTTTTTCCTGTTTGTGGCCAAATTAGCACAACGGACCTGCACTGGCGCCTTGTGGTTGGGGCGCGGGGGCGTCGCCAAGTCAGTACCCATGAGTCGAGTGACAGAGGATGATCTACACCTCTGCACGGCTACTGGCTACCTCTGCACGGTTCCTTGTCGTCTGCATGTTTCTTGCTTCCACGTCGACCTGTGCGTCCACTCCGTTAACCACACCGCCCACCTTAGACACTGAGACCACCCAGGGAGTACCTGGACGTCCGTCAACTCGTATCAGGACACCTGTGAAAAAAGGTAAGTTAACATGCTTGTTCACTAGGGTTACTAAAAGGTAAATTACCTTGCACAGTTCTGGGTATTTTCATACTACTAAGGTTACTAAATGGTAAATTACCTTGCTCAGAGTGGGGTATTTTCATACTCACTAAGGTGACTAAATAGTAAATAAGTTTGCTCAGTATAGTGTATTTTCATACTACTAAGGTTACTAAATGGTAAATTACCTTGCTCAGAATTGGGTATTTTCATACTACTAAGGTTATTAAATGGTAAATTACCTTGCTCAGAATGGGGTATTTTCATACTACTAAGGTTACAAAATGGTAAATTACCTTGCTCAGAGTGGGGTATTTTCATACTCACTAAGGTGACTAAATAGTAAATAAATTTGCTCAGTATAGTGTATTTTCATACTACTAAGGTTACTAAATGGTAAATTACCTTGCTCAGTATTGGCTATTTTCATACTACTAAGGTTACTAAATGGTAAATTACCTTGCTCAGTACAGGCTATTTTCATACTACTCCTTATGGTTATTACAAGACTTTATGGCCTAGCGGTTGAGCGCTAGACTGCTAACCCATTAGTTTCAAGTTCGAATCCGGTTTCAAGTTAGTGGAATGTCACTGAGTCTACCCAACTTTGATGGATATCTAGCTCACGTTATGGAAAGTAAAGGACGCTGGGCATAGTGCTGGCCATATTATCCATTTATATGCTGAGGTGACAAAACATATGAACTCTACTTCATCTACCCAATGGATCATTAGATCGAAACTGGAATTTTTTTTTGTACTTACCTTAAGGTTATTTAAGTCATTACTAGCCGTAAGCTTAACACATTCCTATTGGATATTACCTCATTAATGTTTGACCTCATCAACCCAAATGTTAGGTTCTGATGTAAATTAATATGTGGCTTTAAATGAAATACTTGCTGGATTTGATGATAAATTGTAATAAAATAAAAGCACACTAGACATTTTAAAAAACGTGGCTATTCACCTAAAAAATGTATGGTTGTGGCTATTATTGTTATTCTATTTTGAAGTAAAAGTTCTATGTCATCAGTTATGTACTGACATTCAAAAGCTCTGTTTCAAGTTTCGTAGTGTGCATAATATGATCTCATTGTGTATCCTTATCTTCTAAAAGGTTAAACATCAAACAAAATTCATTATCATTGTGTATATTTTATTGATTACTGAAGGTAATTTTTCCTATTTTTAATATACTCCTCTACTTGTAAATAAAAGGAGTAATTTGATCATATTGCACTTTAAAATTACATTAAGCAAATTTATTTATACATTTTGCGTATCACCTACTTAATCATTCAGCCTTATATAGGGTATCAGATACAGTTTTCTTTGTGCATTTATTTTCTGTGCCAATTCATGTTAGATTGTTTACCAACATAGTTCATTTGAGTAACATTTTTGTTTTTGTCTATTTTGGGTTAAAGGTTTCAGGTTTAAAATCATCATTGAAATTTCTGTATTCTTTTTTTGAAAAAATGTAGTGAGCGTTATGCTTCTGTGGACTTGTCACAATATCCAAGCAAAGTATCTTAGCAAATTTTTCCAATGTGTGGCATTATCTGTGATAATGATAAGGTTCTAACCTGTATTCATGATAGAGTTAAAATGAAAGTTAAAAAAAAAATTTCTCCTAACATCTTCCTCTGTTTTTGCAGATCTGTGTCACTATGACCTCAGCGACCCGCATTTCTCTCTAGAGGCCAGCTCACAAGACTACCAGGACTCGGGGTACCTGCAGTGTGAGTACACCATCACCTCGCCTGGGAGCTTTTACATACGGCTTAACTTCACCAACATCGACAGCCTGGTTGACATGCCAGTGGGGGGTGGCGTCAGGAGTCCAGAACAACAGCAGGCGGATACCAACACAACCAACTCCCCGGGCTCTACCCACTCAACCAGCACCTCCTCCAGCGTTGAGGCGGAGCACAACTCAACAACAACAACAAAGTTTAAAGAACAACAACCCACGCAGCGCGTCGTCGAGCCCAGCTCAAAGTTTACAAGCTCAAACCCTGAGCAGAACAATGGAGGTCTAGCGACCAGCCGGTCTGTAGCCGGGACGGTCCGACCGAAACAAGCTAAAGAACAGGATATAAAAGTTAACAAGTCTGTGGTAGAGCTGAAATCTAAACTCTCGAGCTCAGGCAGTGACCTGCTGCAGACGACAGCGTCCTCTGTGACTACACCTTCAGACAGCAGAGAAAACATCTTTCATCACTGTAGTTTAAAGGTAAGTTGCTCTTGAAGAGAACAGACAATGCATAAAGTAAAAAAAGTAAAGTTTCCCTTTCAAACCTGACGGTCTATGGGGCAAGTGAAGTAGAGTTCACTTGTTTCTGTGATCTCGGTATATGAAGAGATAGTGTGGTCAGCACTGTGCCCAGCTGCCTTTACTTTCCCTAATGTGAGTTAGGTACCCATTAGAGTTGGGTGAACTCAGGGACAGTCTACTGACTTGAACCCGGATTTCAAACTCGAGAACCTACAGGTTAGCAGTCCAGCTCTCTACCGCTAGACCACTCCGTCCCACAATGCATACTTAAATATAATTCAGCAATGATTGTTTTTTTGCATTACTTAATTTGTTTGAAAATCTGGCTTTTGGAAAAATCTTTGTAGAAGTCTTACTTTCTAGAAGTCTTATGTTATGAAAGCTACTTTCTTAAAGTTTTGAAAAGCCTTAGTTTCAGTTAAGTCTGTATTTAAAAAGTTAACCCCAGTTTCTCTCACCCTATATATCTGACTAGATTTTTCTTGGTCCATCTGTCTTGTGATTGTTACCTAGATTGTGACCCTAGAGTCATTGACCTCTGGTTACTACCAATGGGTCATCCTATTCTTTGGCCTCTGATTGGTCCCTGACTATCCACTTAACAATACCAGTAGATCCTAGAGTTAACCCTTTTAGGGTGGGACCTTTGGTTAGGATAATGGATGAGTAGGTCAGTGTTAGCCAAACTGTTCCTACAAATTCTTCACTCAAAAGTCTTCATATAATCTGAGACTTAAGTTTAGAAAATGCTTTGAACTAAACAATAGTGTGGTTGTAAATAAATTCTAGAGTAAAAAATGTGTAGATTTTTAAGCACATTTATAATAACAAAACAATGGAGGATTGAAGACTTACAAAATAAAGGTTTCAACCCTCAAACTATATTTCTTTTGTTTACTTTTTCTTCACTAGATTTAAAAAAAAAAATTCTGGCTTCCTTCTTTTATAAAATAAACACCCTTGAAATGTTAAATAATGCAGTAAAATGTCAGCAGCTGTCCTTTTTGCATCTCAGATGAAGTGAAATTTTATCTCTGGCTTTAGGGTAAAATAAGATATTCAACATTTAACATTTGACCATAATTTAGTTCAAATTCTAAATAAGTGGTGAATCCAAGCATTTCTGGTGATTTGTATTTGACTTCTGCTGGGGATTATTAAAATGTATAATTTAGACTTCTTTCTGTGATTTGCTCTGGTACTGCTTCTAATCAATATACAATTAGTGATTTTTTTTTAAAATCTAAGTATTATAGTAAATTATACCTATTTGTGGCTGTGTGTAATTTTGTTCAATTTTGTTCTTTTTTTCTTTCAAGTCTTGTTGCTATTAACATGTTTAGTAAATTGAATATGCAAATGGCTGCATCCCAGGGCCAATCTAAATTTTTAATTGAAATCCAAAATTAGAATCATGTTTTACACGATGTTAGCAAACTATAAGATGCCTTTTAATTTGTAATATTTTTCTTCATGTTTGGTCTTAGTGTTATAAAACTTTAAAAAATAATTTTTTTTTACATTTTAGCTTATTATAGAAGGAGTGAACAGCACCTCACCTTCCAAGCCACAGATCATCTGCTGGCAAAAGTCCTGGGAGAAAAGAATCCCACTTGTCTACCAGTATAGTGTACCTATCAAGATAACTTACATTTGGGACATCAACAGTCATAGCAAGTTTTCACTCCATTTTAGTTTCTTGCATTCAGAAGGTAAACTTGCTATGGGGTTTTGTTTTGTTATAAAAATTTTAGGTCTAAAATTTAAAAATAATGATTTAAAATTTTTTGGTTGATACATAATTTGTTGATGTGGTTATCTGTGATTGAGAATACTCAAGGAGATTAAGATTTTTTTCATGATGGTTTTGGTAATAAGGTTATTGCTACTTTTAGGGTTGGGTTAGGGCTAGAGTTAGAAGGTTTTGTTGAGCAATGACTTAAGAGAATTACTTTCGATTAAAACCTTCTCTTCATATTTAGAAATACTCTCGCTGTTGCAAAAATTCTGATTTTATTGTTTGTGATTCTTCTGAACATGGAGAATTAGGTTAAATAAGCCTCATTATGCATTTATTGTTGTATCATGAAGTATTGTTGAAAGGCAGACTGCATTGATGATGTAGTTTTATATTAGGCTGAATTATAGTATAGCTGTATTCTGCTGTGTTATATAATTTGTTGTATCAGGACTAGAGTATTGTTGAATGTTTCTGGGCTAAGAGTATTGTTGAATGTTTCTGGGCTAAGAGTATTGTTGAATGTTTCTGGACTAAGAGTATTGTTGAATGTTTCTGGGCTAGAGTATTGTTGAATGTTTCTGGACTAAGAGTATTATTGAATGCTTCTGGGCTAAGAGTATTGTTGAATGTTTCAGAGTATTGTTGAATGTTTCTGGGCTAAGAGTATTGTTGAATGTTTCTGGGCTAAGAGTATTGTTGAATGTTTCAGGGCTAAGAGTATTGTTGAATGTTTCAGGTCTAGAGTATTGTTGAATGTTTCAGGGCTAGAGTATTGTTGAATGTTTCAGGGCTAGAGTATTGTTGAATGTTTCTGGGCTAAGAGTATTGTTGAATGTTTACGAGTATTGTTGAATGTTTCTTGCTAAGAGTATTGTTAAATGTTTCAAGGCTAGAGTATTGTTGAATGTTTCAGGGCTAGAGTATTGTTGAATGTTTCTGGGCTAAGAGTATTGTTGAATGTTTCAGGGCTAGAGTATTGTTGTCTTATGCCTTACTACAGTATTGTTGTATATCTTTCAGCAGAGGTAGACTGCAAGTTCAGATGCAACAAACACCTTTGTCTACTGAAGAATCAGTTGTGTGATGGGTTTATTGACTGCCCTGACAACTCTGATGAAGATAAGACATCTTGCATATTAGCAGTTCAAGAATTGGAAAACAGTAGGTCTTAGTTTTCTTGTTATAAAATTATGTTTATTTTAGTCTAGTTTTCTATTTTTCCCTTTGAGAATTTTGATAAGAGCATACATTTTAAAATTTTGCTGTTTAATTTTTATTTATATTAATATTTTCTTGAAATCTCTTATTTCCTTCTGAAAAAACTTGAAAATACTTTGAATTGTAAAGGGAATTTTGATTCCCAGTGTCTGGTACAGAAAAAAATCTATTTTTCTGGTGTTCAGTTTCATCTTTATCAAGATGATTATTATGTGAGGTTGGGTGAATGGAGTCTTTACAGTAGCAGGACAAGGTCAGAGTTCAGAGTTGATAAATTTTGTTTACACTTAGAGTCTAGCTCAATGTTAGGGTTATCAAACTTGATTTGTGGTAGTTGAGGCTGTCTAGATAGGTTTCAAATATTTAGCTTTTAGTAATTGAGGTTTTTAATGTAGGTTTAAAATATTTAGCTTTTAGTATTTGAGGTTTACTAGATAGGTTTAAAATATTCAGCTTTTTTATTTGAGGTTTTTAAGGTAGGTTTAAAATATTCAGCTTTGGTTGAGGTATACTAGGTAGGTTTAAATATTTAGCTTTTAGTTTTTGATGTTTTTATGGTAGGTTTAAAATATATAGCTTTACCCTTTTTATGGTGTTCAAGTGAATGGTGACAAACATCTGAGGTTAAGTTGTTGTGGTTTAGAGTTCAAGGGATGATGGCAAAATAATTTTTCAATTTACATTAACCAGACTAATTAGGCTGGAGAAATTAAAGGGACAGCAACCTATGTGCTATGACATAAAAATATAGCTCTCTTTTATATAAAAGTAAAAATGTTTATAGGTAGGACCTATTCCTCCAATCAACCCCCACAACCTTACATACTGTAAAAACGTTTGAGATTTTTTTAAAAATCAGCTTAGTGAAAAATTACTCTTTAGCGCACTGGGTGGAATGGCTTACGATTGCTAACTATTGAATTAGCAGAAATATAAAAATTAAAGTCAATGTTACAGTGTTGCATTGTACCATACTTTCCCCATAAAAGTAAATAATACAATACCCCTTTCCTTCTCTCCTCTTTCTCCCAACCTTACATCTTATAATAATAATATTCAGTCTACACAATCTCAAGAATTGTAATACTGCACTTGTTATTAAACTAGTAAAAATGTATTAAAATCCCTTTCACATTATATTAAACAAGATTTTAATATATTAACATTCTGTCGTAACTGGGAAATTAAAATTAAACCTGTCAAGTATTTTGTTAAAAATGATAATTAATCTAACTCTGGGCCAGATTTATTTTGAGCTGTACTTTAAAAATCAGATTTGAGTGATGCCTCAGTTGTCGGTGTGGTAGGCCATGCGTCATTGTTGTCTCACTAGTGTAGTCTCCTACTTTGGTTTAGTTAGCTACAAAACTTGGTTTTTTTATGTTTGGCACAGAAGCTAGACAGTACAAAATCTGATAATTATCAAACTTTTAAATTGAATTGAGAAGGATTAATTTTAAAATATTGTCCTTCAGTATAAATTTAGAGACATTGTATGAATGAAATATTTTTTTTTTCTGGCATTCATTTGTACAGATTATCATTTACATATATGGGTGGGTGTTTTTGTAAAGTTGCGCTTTTAAAGTGCTTGAATCCCTTGTATTTTTACCTCACTGTAACACTTTCATGTTATATCGCTCATTGCTACTTATCGTGTGATGGCTTGGCCTAAGTGTTAGGTTGCTAACCAGAAAGTTGCGAGTTCAAATCCTGGTCCAAGTCAGTTAACTGTCCCTGAGTCCACCCAGCTCTGATAAATACTTAACCCATGTTTGGGAAAGTAAAGGCGGCTGTGCAAAATGCTGACCACACCTTGCCTTCATATGCAAAAGTCAAGAAACATGAACTCTACTTCACCTGTTCTAAAGAGGATTCTTTACCATTACTTATTCTTAGTAAACCTAAACAGTTTTATCACAGCAGCATCAGATTGACATTGACTTGTGTTTTACTTTTTCAGGTGATTCCCATTTAAAGGTAATAATTATAGCAGTCATCTTCAGTCTCGTTATCATTGCTGGTATTGTTCTCATGATCAGCCGGCGCCGCAATGGTGCACGTCAGGGACGGAATTCTCTTCTGCCAACTCCACAGTCTCAAAGCACAGAGGTAACTTTAGCACTTACGTAATACATCACAATGTGGTAAATATAGTACTTGCATAATACATCACATAGCGGTAAATATAGTACTTGCATAATACATCACATAGAGGTAACTATAGCACTTGCTTAATACATCACATAGCGGTAAATATAGCACTTGCGTAATACATCACAAAGCGGTAAATATAGCACTTGCATATTACATCATACAGAAGTAACTATAGCACTTGCGTAATACATCTCATAGCGGTAAATATAGCACTTGCAAAATACAGATAATAGAGGTAACCATAGCACTTGTGTAATAGATCGTAGAGAAGTGACTATAGCACATGCATAATATTTCAAATAAAGGTAACTATAGTACTTACATAATACATCATACAGAAGTAAATATAGTCCTTGCATAGTTTATTTTTTATAACATTAAAAGCACCAAATACTGAACATATAGAGGTAGCTAGAAATTGGATAATACATGAATTGATTCACCAAATACTGTTACATCTTTAAATACACTAAATTAAATTAAAATAATTACGTCAGATATAATGCTATATTCTCAAATAAACAAAATAACATATCAAATACATTCTCAAATATATTATCAATTATAAAAGCAAGTAGATAATGCACTTGACTAAAACTATATAAAAAAACACCAAAACAAATATAGTAAAAAATTAGTAACCCTGAACAATAAATTTCTTGACACTATTGATTAACTTAACGAAGCAAAATAGTGAAAATAGTTTTGTCAAAAATTAGGATCAGCGTATTGAAACAAAGCTTTTTGTTTCTATTTTCTTAACCTAATTAAAAAATTACTGTGACAGAAATTTAAGTTAAAATGCAATTTTATTTATAGCCTCAAGGTCTGACATTTTTTTTCCCTCTTCTATTTTTGGCTCCCCAGGTTTTCCGCTCCAGTTCTATGCAGGATAGCAGCCAGTACGAAGCTTTGCTCCACGACCGCCAGGCAAGCTGTGTCCAGCACCCCCAGGCGCTGACCTCAGCCACCGCCAACCCCAACTGCTCAGAGAATCACCACCTGCTCTACCAGCAGGTGTCTGAGCACCATCAGCAGACTTTAAACCCACACCGCCGGGTGCACCAGCTGCATCGCCACCCGTGTCCTGAAAACATGGCGGCCGAGACAGCCGCCCCGATGGACAGGTCAAACTTCACCAGGATGTTCCGCGCACACCAGCAACCGCTCGTCAGCAGACAGCCTCAGCAGTTGAATAACCCCGCTCACAGTCCGAGTGAACACTACCCCCCTCAAATACCAGTATCCAGGGATGGTGAGGAAGGGTTCGCCTCTGCCCAGAAATCCCTCAACTCCATCAAGTTGAGAAGCTGGCAGGAAGAGGAAGTCTTCCGTCCCCCGCCCAACCGGACCGTTCATGATCGTGATAGCCCCCCACCTCCATACTCTCTTAACCCCCCGGGGGCGAAGAGTCTAGACTCCCTCCCGTCTGTTGGGGTCAGTGTACTACGGCAGGCCCGTGCTTCTCCGGAGAGCCCACCCACGGGGGTGCCTCGATGCCACAGTCTATCGTGTCATCATTGATCCAGTATTCATCATTAGCAATCAAGGATTTCTGTCTATTTTCTTTTTTTTTTTTTTTTTCGTTTTTTTTTTATACTGCTAGGAGGTGGGGACTATTCTTATTCCAGAGAAACGTCTTTGCTCAGAAACCTGCTCAGATGTCAGTAGCAATTCAGCAACTCTCTTGTTGGACTGTGACCTTTCACCTGGAACTGATACACCCATGTCATCACACTTCAGCCATTTACGACCAGTTTCAAATTTGCAGCCGTTGTTTTAAATATTATCAACCCCTTCCCCCACCAGCTCTTTCCCCTTTATTCACCCCCCCCCTCTCCCACCCCCTTGCAGCCATATTAAGGGCTTTCATATAAATTATTTTCTTCATTCGGATGATACCCTGGTTTTCTTCCTGACTCAAGCACTGAGGTTAAAGTTGATTTGGACTGGACTAGTTATAATAAGTCCCTTTTCTTTTCCCCCAGTTCAGTTTATTCAGCAGAAACTGTATTGACTTCAGTGATAATCATCTTTCGTCATCTTCATCATCACCCTTCATCGATTTCCCCAGAGTGTTAGTCTAAAATGAGGAATGATTATAGAAACTTATAACAAATTGGGAGTTTTACAATAATACTACACGCATGAATGAGGCCGAGGACAAGTGGAGTGTGTAAATCAAAGGACTACACTAGTGGGACACAGTCTAGCTGAGCGCGTCAACTTCATGCCACTTTTCATTGATATGTGTACTGTTTTTTTTTCTTCTAATGTGATGCGCCCCAAGTCTGTGGCTAAAATTTCAAGAAATTTATATATATATATATATATATAAATATATATAAAATAACAGCATTTATGTGCTTATGTACAAAGAGCTCGTTTCATCATTGCACACACTCAGTAATTTATTTTACGAAATATAAACTATCATCCTTACATTTGATTTACATATAATTTTTTTTTTGTAGTCAGGCAAATGTGGCTATAATATTTTACATGGACTGGAACAGGCAGTCCAACTAGAGTTAAGTAGATTCAGAAAATCACTATTTAAAATTTTGAATAATTCATCCATCTTTCTTTAATACTTGTATTTTGAATGCCCATTATGAGAAATGAGACAATCATAAATAACTCATGCTTATGAGCCATTTACTTTTTGTGATTTTTGTCTGATTTTGTGTATGTCTCCAGCACTGAGTTTTTTTTAAAAATTACCTTGGTCAGTAAAAATATTTGTCAAAATTTTAAAATATCGGCTTTATGAAATATAATTCAACAGTTTATTTATTGATAAAATTCGAGTTATAGAAATCCAGATTATGTCTAGTCCCAAGTTGAAAAAAAAAATTGTTAGCATTATGACAGAGTGAGTTTATTGGTGAAAGACAGAACATTATAACTACAAAATAGGAAACTATATAAGTTAAGAAGCTATTTTTGAAAAGTAAAGAAGGCAATTATGGAATCTATGGGTCTATGTATGTACTAGTATTTAAATCAAAAGCAATTTTTCATATCATTTGAAAATAATATAATTAGTTAGTATTTTTTAAAATTATAATTTAAAAAAATTTCATATTTGGATAAATGTTTTTGTGATGTGACTGCATTGTTTGTGTAATAATTTATTTCAAATTTAAAAAAGAAAGGCAACATTCAAGCATATGTTTATTGAGTAGGTTTAGGAAATAAACAAAGCATTTAAGTACATTAGGTTGACATGTTATAACACTCATTGTGCCAGATTTCTCACACGAATAATGCTTTATGTTTATGATCAAACTCATATGTATAAACAAAATGAAAGTTATTTTGTTATATGTTTGATAATGGATTGTCTAGCTGTAGCAAAGATGAAAAAAAAAAGCCAACACATTAATAGTGCATAAGGGAGTTGTCATACGTGTGCTTGGAAACTCAATGGCCTAATATCCGTGATTGTTCATCCATCCAGATGGCATTGCCCAATTGCCCATTCTTATAACAACTTTGGCCTGATCTACCAAAATGCTTTCACAACTACATGTTTGCTGCATATTCCCCGCAGCTAATGAACCATGTTCCCTTCAATGTTATTAATTTATTATTGTTTATCATCCTTGTTATTTCAAAATAACTACGGAGATATCTATTTTATATTTTGATTTGAAGTTTGTAAGAAGGTGTTTTTTTTTTATATATGGTGTTTGATTGGAGACAGATGTGTGTTCTGTTTTTTTTTTTAAATTCCTTTAATATTCTTGTTGTCAATAATATGTTAAAAAGATACAAATTTGTGATCATATTTGTTTTAATAATAATAACAATTATTATTATTTCATTAAGATAACTATTTTTGTTCCTCTGATAATGTTGGCATGTTTAGGCTAGTTGTTTGTTTACTTTACAGAAGTAATTAACTTTTGTTTTTGATTGCATTGGTTTAAAAATCTGGCCAAAGAGTTTATACATAGTGTTTTCTAACTAGAAGCTTCTCCAGTGAAGGTTCTATAAGTGTATTTATCCCCTAGGCCTATATAGTTTTTTAAAAAGTGAGGGCTTTAAATATATAATGAAAAGAAAAACCCTTATCTTAGTGTTAGCCTAATATTGTCATTAGCGGTCATCTTCAAAGTAAAGGATCCTGAAAAATGGTTTCACATAGAAGCCAGTACTATTGTGTCTTTGTATAATCAGCATTTTTACATCTAGAAGTTGCTTGAAAACATAATCTTTTTTTTTCTTGAAATTATTTTCAATAACTACTTGTAAACTAAAACTATAAATTTGTAATATTTATTGCAGTCAGTGTTGAGTTTATCTCTGCATAAATATGTATCTATTTTTAACTCAAGGGTACTCACCCTGTTCGGCTCTCTCTAGAATTAGCTAATTAGTTAGGGTTAAATCTTTATCATTATCAACTAGTTATAGTTCTTTGATTACTGTATACATTGATCGAACTACAAGTTAAATATTAAAATTAGGATACATAGGTAGAGGTTAACTTCTTCAGTAATGCATGGGTTACTTTACAATGCAGTTCATAGATGTTTTAGATGTCATTTTTAAAACTATAAACCATTCAGATATTTTTCCAATAATGCTTTTGTACTGATTTATTTTATGAAATATTTTTTTTTTCAAAGTCTCAGCCTCAGGGGTGGGGGGATGGGGTGGGTGGATTAAAACTGGTCATGCTTGATGATAAATCCTGTGCCTATTTCCTTGCTGGTTGTGATTTTGATAACAAATTAGCTTGTTATAACTATCTGGCGTGAATTAAAATGTTATTAATTCGTGCATCCTCCATTTGTCCTTACATGTCATTCATTTTTTTTTTATTTAAAAAATAATAAATTAATCCTCCTCACTTTCTTTAGTGAAAGTTCAAATACAGTCTTGTCTGGTCTGCTACTAGGTCTACCTTGTTAGGTCTGAGGTTATTAGTAATGTCACAAAAGGTCTTGTCTGTTAGGTCAGTCAGAAGGTCTTGGTGAGCACAGTTCATTTTAAGCTCTCTTTTCCTCCCAAACTCTGATGTTGGTTTTAAGCATTTTAGCTCTCTTTTTGCATAAAAGTACTTTTTTATTCGTTTCAAATGTCTGCTCTAGTACGGAAACCAAAAAAATTTAAGCAGATGATTTTTTTTTAAAGTGAAGCCATGTTTATGTATATTCCAAAATATTGTCTTAAATTCCTGGGTGTGTCCTTAACTATCAGATTTATCTTTAAATAAACCAAAAGATGTCCATCAGTTTCTAGCAGTAGTGTAGAAAATTTTGGATAAAAGTCTGCAGGGATAAAAGTAATGGTCTGGTTTTTCAAATTTTACTAAATTAGCTTCTCATAACTTCTAGTGAATGGTTAGAAGCTTATTTCCACGTGTAAAAAAAAGTTCATAAATTTTAATACAAATGAATGTTTATTTTAAAAATAAAACATTTATAATTTTAAATTTGGGGTTAGACTTCTATGGGGGATCACCAGGTATTATTGTTATAAAGCTAGAGAACTAGATTGACTAGACTAGGTGGAATGTAGGGAAAAGTCCCTAAGCCTTGGTATTAAAGGGACGTAACTTCCACCCTCACACATGCTGGTGAAAAGGGACACAATTCAGGCCCATTTATTTAATAACTGATATTTTTTCTGCTCATAGCCCAAGATATTTCTTATTTGTGGCCATCCATATTTATGAATTTTTGTACATACATTATTGACTTGATCACGGGTTCTTAAATTGTGAAGAGTGGGGCCTACATCATTGCAACATGTATGTCAGTGCAGGGGACTGTGTCTTGTTTTACTTGAGGATCCTTGAGCACACATAACATAATCTCAACACGTGTGTCAGTGTAAGGAATTAATTGAGAACCCTAAACTATTACATAATCACCTGTACAATAACATGGGGGGTGTATGGTGATTCATTTGAGAACCCTTGAGTGAAAGTCATTTTTTTTTTCGGTTTCTTTTCCTGGCTGTGCATTGTGTTGTCTTGTTCTGTTTCAGTTTTCTGCTCCACTTCTGAGGTGTTGTAGGCGTGGCTCAGATGAACAGTCTCATCTATGGCTCAGAGAGCAGAATTTAAAAAAAAATTGTTCCGTTTTCTTTTACATGACTAGGCACTTTTTTTTTGAATTTCCAGTGACTTGTTTATTAATAAAGAAGCAAACAGAATATTGTCTTCCTTCTCTTTTCATATCCTTTTTCCCCATCGTCATCTTATCTCAGTTGAAATTTGTAACTCCACTGACAAACCTAAAGTTAGATGCATGCAAGTAAAAAACTCAAAGGTTAGCTTTTAAATGTAAAAAGGAAAACTGATTTGATAGGCTTCTTTAAAAGGATTGAAAAAAATGTATAAATTTTAAAAAAATCTCCAATTTATACTGGTGAAGCAATTTTGTGTTTTTCTTTTATAGACCGCGCTCATGAAATATTATAAGATTTATAAAATGTTTGGTTCGGAATGAGTTTATTTTATAAATTTCGGAGTAAGTTTACTGGCACTATAGGTAAATATGAAGTTGCTTTTGGTCACTGGTGGATATCAGGGCTGATTCCCCTTGTTTGTGTGCAGGCCTAATTGAACAAACAAGCTCCTTTCGACTCAACTTTTGATCTGTTAAAAAATCTGTGTTATTATTGTAACATGTTGTCAGGAAATCTTTTCTACTTGCTAAGCTGGTGTTATTAATGTAATCTGAATAGGGCAACAGATTTGTTCATTTTTCTACTGGTCTTTCTGTTTATGAGGAACATTTGTTCATGATTGTTGTCAATGACTACAAAATGATTTCCAAAGGAATATTCTAATTTGAAGAATGAATTATTTCTTGATGTATACATTTTAAAGCTATACCAAAATTTATTAGAGAATTTTAAAAATAATAGGAATAACCAAAAAAGTTATACATTTTTAAAGAGAATA
The DNA here is from genome assembly GCF_028476545.2 of Physella acuta. NCBI lineage: Eukaryota > Metazoa > Mollusca > Gastropoda > Physidae > Physella > Physella acuta. Next base: position 182,090 of record NW_026733033.1, on the reverse strand, counting down.
GAACATGATAAAACTAGTATTACTTTAAAATGTTCTATTAGGAAACAAATTATTTTTAAAGTTGATCTTTGATTATAAATTATTTGTTAGCTGTTTTATACCGACCATGTTCACAAAATTCTTCACAATTCCTCATCTGTTTCTTTCATCACGAGAATCATGCTGCATCTTGTTGGCTCTTTCAGTTTAAATTTTATAAATTCAAAAACAATTTAAAATGGCATAAAATGTAGTGGAGAGTGTTTTTTTTTGCAAAGTTCAAGGTCGTGTTACCAGAGGGCAGCTGTTGCCAGTTGGGTCTTTCAACAGGCAACAGCAATGTTCATTTTGTGTTATTTTATCTGCCAGATATTTATTCAGGGCAAGCTGTAGCAAGTTTTTGTTTTTCTTTTAAAATCATGTCCACAAAGTTTGTTTATATAATTATAATTACCTGCTTGTCTGCTTTGTAGCTTCAGGCCACTGGGTCATACACACCACTGGGTCATGACACACCTCTAGGTCGTGGCGCTCCACTGGGTCATGACACACCTGGGTCAAGACACACTTATGTCATGACACACCACTAGGTCATGAGGCCCTGCTGGGCCAATGCCAACGAATTGCCTGTGTTTGTTTTCTAGACTACATCAAACTTCATTTATTTTTAAAAATGTACCTGTTCATTTTTTTAGAAAAACTAAAAATTCAGTTTTTAACTTAGACTAGGTTGTCATATTAGTCCCACCATAATGCTGTTATGTTTTTTATTAAATGGTGTAAATTTATTTAAGATAGAGCTTAGCTTTATTTTTCTATGATTAATAACATTGATGTTTTGCAACATAGTAAAACTGAACTTTTAGAATAATATTCCGTGACACGACTTTTAAGATAAAGTCTGTATATTTTTTCCCCTTTAGTGGCCTAGACCTACGCAAAACATGTCAGGTCGCTGTATGCTAATTTATGATGATAAGTGTATGACCATGTTGTATTCTGCACGAATGCAGATTTTTTTTGACTGGATTTATAATTAGTTATTGCATTGTTAATCATCGTGATGGAATACATTTTTTTTTGGTTCGCAAACACTTGTGTCAGTGGAAGATTTTTAAACATTTTTTTATTTATTTTAAGTTTATATTATTGTCTTTGTTATTAAAAAAAATGATTTTTTTCAAACCTAAAAGTACAGTTTGGTGTCATACACTGGCAACCACTTTATATGTACATATTTTAATAACTATATATATATACATATATATGTTATATATATATATTATATGTATATGTGTATATGTATATATATACATATGTATATATATGTATATTTATATATATGTACATATGTATATATATATATGTATGTACATGTGTATATATATATATATATATATATATATATATATATATATATATATATATATATATATATATAGTTAACTTGGATGTGTTGGAATGAAAGACTATGCTTTATTTTTGTGTAGAAGCTGTTTAGATTGTGTGATGTTATTTTTTTACATTATGAATTATGGCCTGTTAATAATGCATGTCTGCTGTCGTGCTTGACTGTGTATATAGATGAACCAGTAGTTTCCCCTTACAGTAATCTGTGATGAATTCTATGATATAGATGCACTGGCTTTATTTTTTGTGGGTTGTTGCCCCTTTTTTTCCTATTGGTCAAATATCTTGTTAAGTGTATGTAGTAGAAGTTTTTTTTTTTAATACCTTCAAGAAAAATAATAATAATAATAATAGTGGGTGTGTCTGTGTGGCCTAATTTTACAATCAGGTGCTGCTAGTGTGACTGGATTGGGCAAAAAAAATATTGTAGGATTTAGCGGGAAGAGGGTGCAAGTGCAGAGAAATTAGCGAGGGGGAAAATTAAATGGATGCTGTTTGTTAGCGAAAAAATAGAATTATAATGCAGAATTAAGTACATGATGAGAAAAGATAAATTTAATGCTTTTGTGTAAAAGATAAATTGAATGCTTTTGTGTGTAAGGTTATCCTTGAATAGGAGTATAATACTGTAGGTTGTCAAGACAATCTGCCTGCATAAATTTTGTGTGCTTTCTAGGGTATTGTTTAAACAAAAAAAAATATTTAAATCCCTCCCCCACCCCTAAAAGACATGCATTATTGCTCATACGAGTGGGGGAAACTGAATGTTGTGTGCAAGGTCTGACTTGAGTGACCAATGGTCAGTTTAATGGCTGTAGTGTATGTGACTAAAATGGCTATATTACTGGTCATTCATTGCTGTATTTACTGTATCATACAACAGAGACATTGATTACAATGCTATCCTGCTCTGCCTGTGTTTGTTATTTTTATAGTGTTGTTACGAAAATAGTACTTTTATTTTTGTGAAGGGGTTTATCCAATAATACGCCATTTTTTATACAAGTTCCTACCCCAATTATAATAGGTAACTGTGATTGCAATATTAGTGTGGGCTATAAATATCATTTTTAGCTTGTGTACTGATGAGCTTGTAACGTATACAATGAATATGGGATGGCGTGGTCTAGAGGTAGAGGGCTAGACTGCTAGCCTGAAAGTCTTGAGGTTGAATCTGGGTTCAAGTCAGTACAACATCCCTGGGTCCACCCAGCTCTGATGGATACCTAACTCACGTTAGGGAAAGTAAAGGCTGCTGAGCACAGTGCTGACCACACTATCTCTTCATATGCCGAGGTCACAGAAACAAGTAAACTCTACTTGCCCCATAGACCATCAGGTTCAAAAAGGGAACTTTACTACCAAAACAGCTAAATAAGAGGCTAATAGTTTCCCAGGCAATATAAGCAGCAAAAGTTTTTGAATACACTGGACAAAATGAAAGAAAAAAAAACTTTCCTTCTCACGTTTAATAACAATAAAATATATATAATTTCATTCAAACTTTCACACACTGATACACACAACAAAACACACAAGCTTAAGCTACTCCGAATTTCTTCTGTTTGAAAGAGGGTGGCAAATTGTCTTCAATGTCAGCTGGTGGTCTTTCTACAACAACGAGCATCCCGTTGGAGGTGAAGTCAGCATACAACAAGAACTGGGACAGAAATTAAATCAATTTACAAGATACACCATTTCAGTTTTATTTTTATAAATTACTAGTTAATCGTGATTTGGTTTGAATACTGGTACATATGCCGAGGTCACAGAAACAAGTGAAATCTACTTCACTTGCCCTATAGACCGTAAGGTTTGAAAAGGGAACTTCCACAATAACTAGAGATTAAATAGTCAGCCACACAGTCCCGACAAATGTTATGGCCATAGTTCCTACATGTCTTGGCTACATAAAGTTTCAAAGACTGCTACACAATATCAAAGAAATATATGACAATAGAATTCCTCCCACAGTAATAACTCCACCAGTCAATGAGGTCAGTGACCATGGCTGAAAAAAATATATATCTAAATGGAAGAATGATCTTTACCTTGTACTTATGACATGTTCTGACAATGGAAGAAAGTTTGTAGAAAACATAACTGTTGGGTTTGGTTTCCTTATCTTTTTTAGCTAGTGCCTAGACAAGTGAACAAGAAATCAATTCATTAGCTATGGTAAAAAAATAATTGTTGAGCTACTAAAAAGTTTTAAATGCAGATTATTAAAATTAATAATAAGTTGTTTAAAATTGCTTAAAATTGTACTTAGGGTAGGAAATTGTAATTAATTTGTAAAAAAAAATAATTTAAAAAAAAAAAAAATGTATATTATAAATTTAACTACAGCAAAAAAGTCTTGAGGTTTAGTCTAAAATACAACTGACCTTAGCTTTATCTAGCACACACAAGGTAGAGTTAGTGTGAAGCATGATATTGTTGGGGTTGTCTGGACAGTAGGCAATGTTGCTAATTGTCCTCATTGGCTTGAGCCAGTGTTTGGGGATTTTGGCACTAATCTCACGAGACCAGCTGGAATATTCTTTCATCTCAATATCAAACTCATAAATCTGGAGAGAACAATGTAGGACCAGTGCATGTTATAACTGATTCATTTTGCAAAAAAAAAAAAAAAAAAAAAAAAAAAAAAAAAAAGTAGAAATTGTGTTACATATAAAAGAAACTGTAAAAACTAAAAGTTTAGGGGCTAAACAATACTTTTTATACTATCCTGTGTATTCAGCATAAGACTTCTTTTGTATCTTTTCTTTGCAAAGTAATAAATAAAATCAACACCAAATAGTTAAAAAAATTTAAATTATGAAAAGTTACTGAATAAATGTCAAATGAATGACTGATAAGTGAGAGATGAAGATTTAACTTAAAGATTTAACGGTGACTTACTGCATGGTTACTGTAGGCAATGACCAGGAGTGGACTGTGTGGAGAGAAGGCTAAGGCACTGACTTGGGCTGTTTGCACCGGGCAGGAACACACATGCTTTATGGAGGAAATGGTACACTCATTACATCAATACACTAATTACTTAATTGGTACACTCATTACACTAATTACATCAATACACTAATTTACTTAATTGGTACATTCATTACACTCATTACATCAATACACTAATTTACTGGCACACCATTTCATTAAGGATAATTCTTTTTTTTTTAATACATGTCTAGTATGGATAGGAGAAGGCGTTGGGATGGAATTAGTAGCATTACACATTGAGTATTTGTTTACAATGCCATGTTGAACCAGAACAAGAGCTGCTGAAAAGGCAGAATTTTGTAGTTTGGTGGAATCAGAGAGCAGTGACTAATAATCTTGTCCTTTGGCATCAAGTTAGAGGTGTAAACACTGACAAGTAAACACCAAAACAGAATTTCTGTCTGGTAAACATCAAATACCCAACAACAAGATGCTGGGCTAAGTCAACTCTGACCTTGTAATAGGAAAGAAACATGTAGAGACAAATACAGAGATTTGGTTGTTTCCTTAAATAAATAGTAGTGATACACACAGTAGTAGAATCAAGAATGAACAAAAAAAAAAATAGAAATCTATGTCCCAATCTTGATTATTCTCTATTCATCATCTATTAAAATGTTTAAGAGTACGATAGAACATACAACACAGACAATAGAAAACATACAACACAGACCATAGAAAACATACAACACAGACAATAGAAAACATACAACACAGACAACAGAAAACATACAACACAGACAACAGAAAACATACAACACAGACAATAGAAAACATACAACACAGACAATAGAAAACAGACAACACAGACAATAGAAAACATACAAAAACAACAGAAAACGTAACAGACACATACAAAAATGACTTACAACACAGGAGGGCCACTGGTAGATGTGAATGCCATGGTCAAGTGTGGCTGTAGCAAAGTATTTGTTGTCTGAACTAGTGACCAGACGATGTATTGGGGAATCTGAAATGAACAGATACAAGATTTTAACAAACAAAAATTACAAATTGGTTGTTGTTTTAGTCATTTTTTAAAAATGTTTACACTAATGACAAAATTAAGGTGAAGCTACTCTTTAAGAGTGAAATATAGTAATCAAATGTTGAGTTACATTGTCATTTAGTAAAGAAAGCCTGTAATAATAAATGAGTATGTCTAAAAAACATTTCATAATTTAAGTAACAATTTTTTAAAGTTTAATGAACACTACAGAGATGTAATTTTTAAGCAGACCAAGGGCAGTAACTTACTTGATAAATTTTTAACAGAATGTTTTATCTCCCCTGTTTTGATGTTTACAGCTTGTATGACAGATGTTGTTAGGACAGCAAGGAGGTGGCTGCTGTCAGCTGTGAATGTCATAAGGAGAGCTGGGTGGGCGAATGTTGAGGACAGCTTCTCTAGGCTCACTTTTGGCATGCTGGAGCTCTCATTCTCCTGAAGATGGTGGGAAAAAAATGGATACAAGTTGAAATGTTTATGAAGTACCCAAAAATTTTTGAATTGTTAATAATAGAAATTCCCTACAATTTTTTGAGATGTTAATAATAAAGTTTCCACAATTTTTTAAAATGTTTTTTAATATTTTTTTTTTGCAATGTTGATAACAAGTAACCCAACATTTTTCAAGATTAAAATCCACTCCCATTTCTTGTATTTTTCTCTAAATAGTGACCTAACATTTGCAACCAGTGCAGATCTTCACACTAAAATGTAGTGTTATGAAGCTAAACAAAGCTAAGTGTTCTTTTAAAAACAAACCAATTTGTATTTCCCCTGCTAAATTTGTTACATCATTGATGAATCTTCTTCTTCTTTCTTAATTTTAGTGTTAGAAGGGATCCCCCTCCAAAACAATTAAGGATACATGTCAACTGGTTATGCACCATTGAGGCCATTTGACTCTGATTTCAGCCTGCTTTTCTTTTTGGATTTGCTTCCATAGCCTTTGTCCAACCAAGAACAAACTACAAGACAGCAGTTGTTTAATATTGGAGTTTTCTCTCCTAGAAGAATGGCTGTCCCCAGCATTTATGAATGCTTCCAAAGCAATGTACAAAGTATTTGTAGTTTCCCAGAAATAATGACTTTATGAGTCACTGTTTGTCTCAAAACTTAGGGTTCTCTGATAACAAAGTAGCAAATACCACTTTTCCATCAACCAAGCGACCTACCATATTTAAGCTGAAGACTCTGACACTTTTGGTATCAGAAAATGCGACAGTGCCGTTGTTTGAAATGGCGCTGCACAGGATTTCATGTCCTTCCCTAGCCTTCAGTTTAACCAGTTTGATCCTTTTCTGTGTCAGGGGCAGCAGGCCTCTTTCCTCAGCTGAAAACCCATAAACAAAACTTTAAAAAATATAACATTTTTGTTTTAAATGTTAAAGTATAAATAAAATAATTTTAAAAAATAAAAATTTTTTTAAAAAATAAATAAAACTTGAAAAACAATTTTTTGTTTTAATTGAAAATGTATAAATAAAATAAAAATAAATGAATCTTGAAATTCCATAAACAATAGTTATATAAAGTGGCATAAATACAATTTTCAAATGTACATTTAAAACTTTTCTTGATTTATTTTGAATATAGAATAGTGTAGTACAGCACAGTAATATAAAGACTGGTAAAAAAGCTAGAATACCAAAAGGTGTATTGGCCGCTCCCAGACGCCAAACTTCAATGTAGTCCCTGTACTGAAGCTGCACTAGGTTCCTGTCTTTAGCAAGGTGGACCAGATCAGGCTGAGGAGGTAGACATAACTTATTAGCAGGGCAGTACCTCATGAGACAAATGGGCTTGTTATCTCCCAGTATACAAGAAATGGTTGGGTCAAGGGAGGTAAATTAAGTAGTAGGAGGGGAGAAAAAATTTCTTACACCAGAGAGTGAAGTCACTTCTAAAACAGATTGTTTCCCTTCAAGTTTGGCTACATATACAATTGTATCAACACCTGTGAATAATAAAAGGTCATTTTTGTAAAATTATTTTAAGTACTTTTGGTTACAGAGTGTTTAGGGCTGCATGAAGAGTAACAAAAAATAAACTTATACACAATGAAGTGTGAATAAAAATAAACTGACCCCAACTAAACAAAAAACAAACTTTTTAAATGTGCGAAAAAAATAAAATAATGATGATGATGACATCAAAGTGTGTGCACTTAAGAGTGATGAAGAATGTTGCTCTACTCCCAGATAACCATTAACATAAACCAGAGTTTAGTTGACCATGTGTACTATGAGTGATCTTGACCTACCCCCAGATGCCAGGTAACCATTGACATATGCCAAAGCTCTGATGTCATGTGTACTATGAGTGATCTTGACCTACCCCCAGATGCCAGGTAACCATTGACATATGCCAAAGCTCTGATGTCATGTGTACTATGAGTGATCTTGACCTACCCCCAGATGCCAGGCAACCATTGACATATGCCAAAGCTCTGATGTCATGTGTACTATGAGTGATGTACAACTAACTGTTGACCTACCCCCAGATGACAGGCAACCATTGACATATGCCAAAGCTCTGATGTCATGTGTACTATGAGTGATGTACAACTGTTGACCTACCCCCAGATGCTAGGCAACCATTGACATATGCCAAAGCCCTGATGTCATGCGTGTGCCTTGTGTGAAGCAGCCTGTGGACCCAGCGCTTGCGTTCTGATGCTGGATCAACAGAGTACAGGCTGAACTGATAAACTGACGAGTCAACTCCACCAGTGAACACTTTGGTTTCATCCTAGGAAAACAATGATTACACACACTGTGATGAAAGATATTCATTTTATATAAGAGAAAACTCTGGTTACTTATGGATAGTTACAACATAATATTATTCAATCTTAAGTAAGTATATATAATATACCTCACTCAAACACAGGGACAATACATCAGCCATATGACAGTGAAAAGTCTGAAAATGGTAAATAATTGGTTCTTACTTAAATCATTTCAATAATTGCTTACTTGACAGCCTTTATATAGAGGCATGTGCTAAATATTTAATATGACATAATTAAGACAAACATGAATATTATACCTAAAAAAGTTAGCAAGATGAAATTTAAAAAAAAATTCCATGATAAATTTAAAATAGAAAATAAAACCTTTTATATAAACAGCCATTACTTACTTTTAACTGTGTGGATTCTTTCCCATTCCAAAAGGTGACCACACCTCGAGAGTCTCCACTGATTATGGTGAAGTCCCTGTAAACAATTACGAAGAAATTATAGTAAATACTTCTAAGTAAATATTTGATAAATTAAAAGAAAAAAAGTTTAAAATTTAGTACACAACTAATGTGATGTCTCCTATTAAGGAGTAGTGAGTACAGTCTTTACTTTTTCAGATGTCTTAAATTTGAAGACCAAGAAATATGCTTCAAAATATGAGCTTGTGTTTCTAAATGCTCTCATTCAAAATCCATTTTTCTTCTATCTACCTCTAGATCAAGTCTCCATGTTATCCTTTTTCAGTGGTTTATTTTACAGTTAATTTCTTTCCAATTACTTTTACACAAAATTTTAGTTAGTTGACAACTATCACAGGAATAAACACATTTTTTCTTTTTATCTTTCACAAAATTTTGGTAGCAATTGTTATTGATTTTATTTTGCTGTTTCTCAGGCATAAAGATGTGTTAAAATCAATAAAGATGTGTTAAAATTACCTGGTAACCCTGATACACCATACAATGGTGTCTTTGTGGAATTTCCTGCCTAAAGTCATGCGACTGATTGGTTGTCCTGACTTGACACTCCACTGACGAATGTTGTTTATCCCACCTGTGACTATTAAATTTTCCTCCCCCCTGTTGTACCATGCTATAGAAAGAATTCGCCCTGGTGATAAAAAACAGTTTTGATCAGTTTAGTTTAGGTGTAGGATATCAAAAACAAAGGCATAATTCTAACAAATAAATAAAAAACCGGTGAAGCAATTTAATTTATAGGACAAAATATTTTTTAAAATTTCAAATATACTTAATTATTTATTTTAGCTTCATAGATATCTCAAACCTTATGTTCAATATACTAGTTCAATAACATTATGTGCAAAGCAATATTGTGAGACCTTATTCTGTTTTCATTCGTCTATTCACACAGGTGTAGTTTTTTTTTTAGAAGGTAACATTAGTTTTATTAAACACCAGCACTGCCTTTTATATTTATACATGATGTATGTTGGCCAGCTTGAATTTTGTTATAAAAGTATTGATTTTAATAAAATTTGTGGATTTTACTTTGGTTAGCTTTTAAATCTTTAGCTTTCATGCCTAACAACAGGTAGGCTATATCGTAATTTAATTTTACAGGAACAATAATTATCTTAATATTCACACTTGACTTAAAGTTTTGCAAATACTTATTACAGTTTTTCAAGATTTCTGGAGGTGTTAAAAACAAATACAACTAAATATTAGGTTACCTTCCTGTTTACCAAAGCCCCTCAAGAACTGTAACTCTTCACTAACATCAAACAGAGCTATACACCCATCCTCAGTACCAGCCTGTACCAGATGGGACAAAATAGTAGGATATAAAAAACTAAAAATTAACGGAACAAAAGAAAATTTGAAGTGTTATTTTTTTCATACTGAGGGCTTTTTCAAGTTCAATAATACGTTTACTAATAGAATAAGCAAGTAACAGCATAGACGTGATATTAAAGATACAAGCTCAACCTAGCAAGAATGATGTCGTTTTACCCTAGCAATACTTACAGCAATTTGATCACCTTGGGCATTTTTAGCCAAGCACCAAACAGGACCTGAGTTTGAGGAAACTGGTTCCTAAAGAAAATAGAAAACAATATATTTTTAGCCAAGCATTACATTTTCCTTAATAACAAAAATATTTTATGAGTAAGAAATAAATCAAGCTTTCAAATGCACTAATTTTAAGGAAAATAACATATTTTTTCTTGTATATAATAGGTAAATTAAAGATTTGGTTACTCTAGAAATTGTTTCAATACACTACCAGAAAAAGAAACATTTTAGAATAGATTACCATTAAATAAAATAACTAAACAGAAGCGTTTATTCACCTTAGCTAACTGTGTGACCAAATCAAGCTCTACAATGTTGCCACTTATACCACCAGCAAACAAGCGACCTTTGCACCACAGCAAAGCTTCGACTGAGGCATCTCTGTCTCCAGGAAACACCTAAAGAATGTAAACAAAATAAATATTATTTGTATTTCTCAATAATCTTAATGATAGTTTATAGATTTGGCATGCACAAGTAGTTTAGATTATTATGATAAAGATACTATTTAAAATTTAATTTATTTCTTCTTTTTCTGTTAGTTTAAATAAAGATTTTCTGTTGGTTTAAATAAAGACATGCCTTGCTGATAATAAAAGATGTAATGTACACTCAAAGTTAGCCGGGGTCAGGTTAATTGTGTGAAACTGACATTGGCTGTTTCCAGTTTCACATTGCTATAAATGAATTAATATTGGCTATTGATTTCTCAAACATTGGGAATAGATTGCTAAATGGTGTAAATATAAAAACATATCAAACTAGACTAAATAAGATTTTTATATAATACATTTAACTCTTAGCAGGGTTTGGAATTTTTTAAAACACTTTTAAAATTGTTAATCTATAACTACCACTTTTAATAATTTTCCATCTATACTTACCATTTCAAGACTCCAATTATCATTTGTACTTATTATTTCAACTGAAGCATCAGACCTAAAGAAAAAATAATCAAAGTAACAATTTACACAAGTAGATCATTGTACACTGCCACACTATCTAAGTATTTATGAAGGAAACCTCCCACAAATCCAGAAAACTTCTTACCTAGATATGGCTAACCTATGTGAGATTTCATCGTGAGCAATGCAATTGATTGTCTGTGGCTGGTACTCAAAAAAGCGAATGTGGTGGACTTGAAACTTAACTTGCTCACTGTCTGCCATTGTTTCCTTGCGTTTGCTTTCTCTTACTGTTTCATACAATGTGACCTTACATAATCTTTATTGCTCTAAGTAATGAAAAGTTAACATAAGAAATTAGTTTTAACATTTTATATAATTTTTATTGCTTTAAACAATGAAAAGTTAACACAAGAAATTGGTTTGAACACTTTAAGTTGGTTTAAGTTTAAGTGCATTCAGAAGCATTTAAATTTAGAATACTAGCAATTTTTTTCTACATTTTAGGAGGTTTGACAAAGTAAATAAGGGAGTCGAAAAATGCAAACAATATAACAAAATAGTAATGAGATTCAGTTTTCATTCATGCTAGTGAAGAACCTCCTCCACCACTTGTATGCCTATGGTGGTGGTGTTCAACTAAAGACAGAAGCTTGGCATTTGTTATATCTTATGTTCTTTTTATTACAATGTTTTTTCTTGTAGACTATTTACATTATTAATATTGAATCAACTAATTTTAGAGCAGTCACTCTTTAGTTTGCTAAGACACTGAAACAAGTAATACTCCACTTCACCGGCTAATGAACTGGAAGGTTCGAATTTTTATTTTTACTTTTACACTTTAGTATGCATTATTATTTTAAAAATAATTTAAAGAACCAAACAGTTTTTTTTATAGTTTGCTTAGTTCGAACAGATATGTTAAAAACAATTATCGTAACAAGTTGGCAGCCTAAAAATATAATTTTTAATTAAGAGATTTTTTGTTTTAAAATTCTCCATAGATTTCTCAGGTAGGCCTTATATATTTTTAACTGAGCATTGAAGTGGGGGATCAGTAGACTTAAAATTAAGCTGGCTATTCACTTGTTGTGAAGTCAAAACAGAAAACAATTCTATATTCAAGTAAAAAACAAAGAAGTTGCAATTTTTTTGGAAGAGCATTCCTTTCTCTGTTGTCAAGCACTTGTTCAAATCAGATTCTTCTAAGCTAGTAGTGTTTTATTCATCCCTATTGGCCCCAGCAATAATATTCTTGAATGGTTTGTTAATATTTATTAAAGATTGTGTGTGGTGTTATTAAAAAATGCTATTGTGTGATTTTTGTCAGATTTTACTAAAGATTGAATGTTCCTGGTGTTTTTAGTATTTTATGTAACAAAACAAAATGGTAACAAAGCCTAAAACAAATGGGTTTTTTTCATTTTTGGGGGTATGGCACATCAAATTTTAATTTTACATTTTGTGTTGTTTGACAATATTTGTACACAATTATCAGGCTACACTTTTTAAGTTGACAGACGGTAAGTAAAAAAGTATTCTAAATTACAAAAACTGCAATCTAAATAATTCATGCTTTAAGTTTAAAATTTTTTAATAAAAACAACTATCAATGGGGAAAGTGTAATGCATTCTATTTTAAGTATGACACAAAAATAATCATACATCTAGCTAAATGATTCAATTTTGACAATGCACACATTTTCCCACGTTTCAGTTTCACTTTTTTCAGTAGGGCCTATTAAGTTGAAGATTAGGCCTATTATAAAATTGTAGTCGCCCTAGATTCTACATTCAGGGCCCTATCGACTCATATTGAGGGTGATATTTTTGTCCACAGTGAATGGAAGGCCTTTCGACAAACATGCTGTGTACTTTTAGAAAAACATTAGTACGATTTTTTAATTCTGAGAGTTAAACATATCAAACAATAGGGGTCATCCATAAGTGACATCACGCTTTTTTTGACGATTTTTACCTCCCCTTCTAACATTGCTTTTTTTAAAATGTTAAAGTGTGATGTCACACCATCTGAACACCCCTCACATCACACATCGTAACAAAATTACGGACCCCTCCTCCCCCCTAAGAGCGTGACGTCATTTATGATTTAATTTATGGTCGACCCCAAAGGCTACTCAATTTCAACAATGACTGGAACAACACTGACACGTATAAACAACACACCACTATCACAGTACATATTCTGTGATGCATGACTGAAATTACTCCTGATTCAGGTTTGTGAAACTTTGGTTTAAAAAAAGCTGTCAACTCAAGTCAACCAGCTTTTCTGTTTTCACTGAGTGACAGTGTCAGTGAGTTGTGATGTGAATACTATTCTAGATTCTATGCTTTCATATTCTAAACTCACCATCAGATAGATTTACGAAGTTTTGGTAATATAAAATATTTAAAGAAAGAAATCTTGAGACAATATATTAACTTAGTCACACTATTTCAAGCACAGTAGCCTTCGCTAACTGCAGGCATACATGTTGTTACAACTATGGAGGTCGCCATTTTGTTTTAATATTCTAGAAACGAAGTTAAAATTGTCTGTACCTGGATTGGTCTAAATTCTTCATTCAAAGCCAAGGCTCGGCTAATACCGAAAGAACAAAAAATTTCGCGCGAAAAAAAAACGATAGATCAGTCCTTGATCTAGAGATCTATCTAGATTCTAGATTCATAACATCTCAGATTCTCAGATATTTAGCATTGTCTGAAGAACTGATTCTAGCCAGGAGTAGATCTGGCATTGAACTAACTATGCCGAAACAATATTAATTTAACCTAGGCTATTTATTTGAACTTAGTTACTAGATCTAGATCTAGATCTAGTCTGATTTAGTCTCAGTGAGTGAGATCTTTAGAATAGAATCTAATCTAGACTCTAGATCTAGACTCTAGAGTCTAGTTATTTTTTAACGTGATATAGATTTAATATAAAAAATATAAAATATAATGTATTTATTATAGAAAGAAAATAACTAAAATAAGAAATTAGAAAATGGTTCGAGTTGCTGTGCAAATGTAAGTCATTTTATTAGGGGAATCACTGTAATAAGTAATAGATCTAGAATCTAGTAGATCTATTGAATTCTATTCTATAACTAATTTAGTAATTAACTATTAAATTAGCTAAAAAAATAACTAGGCCTACACTACAGAGTATAACTTTAGGCCTACTAACCGGAACTTCTGGGCATCTGATTATTGATTATGTCCCACAGAGCTCTTAATTAACTTTACACTTCCAGAAAATAACCTTTAAATTTTTTTTAATATCTGTTTTTTTTTTAGACAAAGTGATGATGGAAGTTGCAAGGAATGGGCAATCGTAGAACTTCAAGGAGATCTTGAGACAAGACACCCTGTACCGTTGAGTGGAAAATTTATTGGAGATTTACACTTTACACTTAAGGTTTTACTTTTGACTTCACATAAAAGTTTTTAAACAGTATTTTCTATAGCAAGACGAGTCTGTAATGTGTCTTATATATCTTATCTCTATGTGATGTGTCTTATATATCTTAGCTCTAATGGGTACACAATGTAAATCTGGGAAAAGTCAATATATCAGTTTATATCTGAGTGTTGTTTTTACTTCACATTACCTTATCAAAACCTCTTATGGTTAAAATGTTTGTCTTCTTGTTTAGGCCTACATATAAATCACTCAACTTAAATTTAGTTTTAATATGAAGGCCTTGTATTTTGTTTAAAAATATATTAAACAATTTTTAACACTTACCCCTTTTTTGTCTGCTTGAAGGATTCGCCAGTGCTAATAATTGGTCACCACATTCTCCATGGTAAAGTGTTGAATCTTGAGAAGCCTCTGGCAGTGTTAGTGAAGACGACAGAAAGCAGTGGGGACGCTGCCATGGAAACAGACGATGCAGCTGAATCGAGGAAAACTTGTTATGATGTCAAGGCAATCATTAAAAAAAAGATTCTTTTCAAAACAAGACCCAAACCTATAATTGCTCATGTGCCAAAAAAACTGTAGTTTTTTTAATTTATACTTTGGAAGGGGGGCATTTTCATAATGTATGAATGATTTGAATGTGCCCTGTAAGTGTTTTGGATACCTCTTGTCAAATTTGTTAATTTAATTTTATCGATGCAATCTCAATATCATTAGTGATTCTCAATTAAAAAAATAAAAATGTGTGGAAACTTATCTTTTACTACTACTGTATTTTTTTTTTACATTAAAAAAATATAACACACTGCTTATCTTAGCTACTTGCAAAAATCAATTACATTGTACATTACAATGGCTACCTTATGGGTAGATGTGGTAGGACAATAGAGCACATGACTGCTCACTCAATTGTCTCAAGTTTATCACCAGGGCTGGAGTCCATAATACACCAAGATCTGTTGGGTACCTGGCTCGTATTGGTGTATGGGCACAGAATTAAACACACTAATCCCTTCACATGTTAATAAGGATGATTTCCATCTGCCCTATTACCACCAGGGCAGAAAGGTCACTTAGTTTTTTTACAATGAACAGGACTTTTCTTTGTATGTCCAAGCAAACACTTTCTCCTGACTTCTCAGTACAAAAAGTTTTACATTATATGATTAGCAAAATAAAATTCAGTGCCAAAGGGATTTCCATCCATGGTAGGTTATTGGGAGGCTGAACAATTAGGTGCTTAAATATCCTAATCCTGCAACATAAATATATGTATACACAGGTAGTGGCACAATAAGAATAAATCTTAATAACGTAGAACAGAAAGAGGGTCATAATGTTTTTAGACAATAATAAAGGGAAGCAAGTTCTTTTCGTTTAAATAGTAAAGCATGAATTAACTGTAAAAAATATTTTTATTAAAGACGATAAGTAAATGTGCAGGGATGCAAAATCAGTAACAAAATAAAAAGTTTATGTATTTTCAGCAGTATATTATAAACTTTAAACAACAACTTTTCTATTAATTTTTATTTTAGTTTTGGTGCCGCATGAAAATAGGGGAAGCTACTAAAATTTTACACTTGCAAGGGAGGTAATGTAATAATACAATATTTGCTGCTTTTTATTAAATAATCTATATTATTTTCAAAATAATACCTATATAAAATATTGAGATAAAAATTAAATTTTATTAATTTATATAAAAGAATTAAAATTAAGATTGTAAAAATTAGATATTTATAAATTGAAGCCAAAATGTATAATATGAAAACCATTATTTTCTCTATAGCGTCTTTCTATCTGGCTGACAATTCTAATGTGACTGTTTAGCATATATTAAGTTTAACAAACATATTCTTTTTTGACACCCTCTTTGTAGGGTACCTATTATGAAACATAGTGGAAATGGAATTTTGTGGAAATGTAGCTATTTATAATTCAAACCCCTTTTGATGGTAGTCGGTGATTTTTTTAGCTCGAGCTTTTTACTCAGCTGAATTAACACCAACAAAAGTCACTAGACCCAACTCTACTTTCTTGCGAATTCCAACTGAAATTGTTTTATTTAGGCTGCTTACTGTTTTTAGAGACTTTTTAATGCAAATTACATTGGCATAAAACTGATTGGTTTCCATTTCAGATATTTTTTACAAGCATATTTTGATGCAAATGACGGTTGGTTAATTTGAATACCTTTGAAACTATAGGCCTACTTAATTAGTGACATGAATGTCTAGAACAGTGTTTCTTCCAGACTTTTTTCTCCGGGGGGGGGGGGGGGGCATTGAAATTTTCGGGGGGGGGGGGGGGGCGGACACTGTTAGTATATATTTTCTATATAAATTATATAAATTTCATTTCGTTCGGGGGGGGGGGGGGCGGTAAAAAATTTTCGGGGGGGGGGGATGCCTGGAAGAAACTCTGGTCTAGAAAGTTTGGGTAAAGCATCAATAAAATATAACATAATGCAGGCTACATGTTGACAGGAACTAAGATTTACTTTAACAGCTAATGCAGTGGTTCCCAAAGTGGGCAATGGAAGGGTTGTAGAGGGGGAGGTTAGAAACTTGAGGTGCATACATCATCCACCCCCCCCCCTCCCACACCACCTATTTTTTATTCTCCACCCCCACAATGCATCATATTGCATATTGCCCCACCCTCCCTCATGACAATTCTACTGACCCCCAAGGTATTTCAACCTTTGGTCAAGATCTGACTAAACTTGTATTAGTTCATGTTTTAACCAAGGGTTGTATTGCTGAGAGTAAAACACATCCACGGCTTCTTTCAGAGCACTTTTTAATTGTTATATTTTCTACTTTTCAGTAATTCACAATTTTTTTATTCAAAATACCCACCCCCCCCCCCCCCCCCCTCCACGAAAGCAGCCATCCATGACGACAGTTTACAGACGACAATGAAAATATCAAGGAGAAATCGTTTCCTCCCCATAGTTTCAAATCATTTAAATACTAAATTATCCGCCCCTAATAACCGTCACCAATCCGACCCGGCTCTTCTATTGTAAACATTCGTCGTGAACCATAGCTCACCAGACAGGTCGGGGTGCTGGTGGTAGCGATATGCCTAGAAAGGGGGCAAATAATGGCGTGCGTTTACGTGGTGTCTCGCATGGTCCCCATGAAGAGAATTATATATATAGATAGAAGATATATATATTTTGATTATAATTTATATATTTTGTTCCAAGACCAGCTGAAAGATACTCTGTACACATTTTGCATCACTTGTCCTTATGTTTATGGTGGATGAACATAAGCCATGATTTCTATGTGTATGTTCTTATCTGTTCTATATTAGTAAACAACTTTCTTTAGCATCTTGAGAGGCCAGATGTGACATCCCAACTACAAACCTCGATTACACACAGGACAGAAGATGTTTTCTTAAACACAAACAAGTATATTGTATTTGTAAAAAAAAGCAAAGTCCACACTCTCTACAGATGGTGTGAAAATAAACTTTAATTTATATTTTACACAATATAATAAAGTATAAAGTAAATATTTGTAGCATAATATTTAAAAAATGTAGTAAAGAAGTAAAGTTATTGTAAAGTTGAGGTAAAAAATATAAATGCTTTTGAGTGAGCTAAATTGCAACTTACTGGCTCCGATAATTGAATACATATGAATGTTATATTTTTTATTATACATGAAAGTGTAATTATACCTGTAGGTGTAATTATACATGAAAGTGTAATTATACATGAAAGTACATTTAGAAATACTGAAAAGGCTGCCTAACAATAAAAACAATCATTTAACAATCCAATTCAGTAGTTTTTCTGTAATCTTGAAGCATCAATGTTGATTTGCATTTTTAAAAGTTTAAAAATTGTTTATTTTTCAACAGACAGAATTTTTTTTTAACCAAGATTTTTACAAAACAATTTTAGTATTTAAAAGTATCGTGGTTGGAAAAATATTTCTATTTAAGTCTATAATAGTTGGTAAGCATTTAATAGAATTATTTATTTGATTTCAATTTAAACTGTTTATATTTATGTCTTATTGTTTCTTGTTCAAGCCAATGATTATATACTTTACTATGTCTTAACCATCCCAATTATTTTGGCTTTAGTCAGAATGAGTAATATCAGCAGTCAAACGTTGGCATATAACCAAAATTAGGAATTAAAGACAATGTTTGGGCTCTGTGGACCATAAATAAAGGGAGTTAATACATTTTTAATGACTGAGATTTGTCAAAAAAAAGTCCCGCTCCATCTCTAATGCCCAAACAATAAAAATTCTATCACATTGAAACAAATTATTTTTCACAACTACTCATCCAAATCAAAATCATAGTCAGGGTTGCCAGCAATATAAGAATGGAGGAAATGCAAGTGTGTCTTCACATCAAATGAAGTAGCCTTCACCGCTGGAACTTGGCACATGGCATCAAACCAAGCAGCTAAGTGTGGGAAGTTTTCTCTACTGATGCTGATTCTTGGGTCTGCTGTTTCCATGACAGGTATTTTCTCCAAATGTGGCCATAAGTAAAAGTCTGTCATAGATGGCGCCAGACCTGAAACATTTAAAAACGAATAAATTTAGGTTTGTTATGAAGAACATTATAGCCTTAAATACTGAAATGGATTATATAAACAATATTTCTAAAATTATATTTGAACTAGCTGATACATCAAATTCAACTCAGATTTTTTTCTAATGAACATTATAAATTTCAAAAATAGAAAAGTAATAAAAAATGTATTATTATAATTATATATAGCAACCTATACAAGCTGGTTCAACTAGTTTCAACAAACTTTTCCTAAATTACTTTAACTTTACTTGGGAATTTTTAAACCTCAAAGGCCGACCGAAGGGTTACCTCCGAACAAGGGTCCAGTCCTTTTACTTAGGTTGTCATCATAAAATTTATAGTGCTTGTGAAACTCTTCAATAAGTTTCTCGCGATTGTCTGGAGTTCTCCAAAATGTATAGATGCCTGGAGTAAGCTGAAATACAAATCTGGGATTAAACTTGGGCAAGCAAGAAACAAAACAACTCTATAATATATAAAATTTATAATTAATATATAAAATTAAATGTAAAAAAAAATCTTTAAGAAGTGTACTGAAATATATTGACATGACAAGCTGTCAAAAAAATACAAGATGATACCTTTCCAAAATACTCCAGCAGTATCCTGTCCCAAGCCTTTGTATAAGGATCACTTGGCTGAAGTCTATGCTGTGGGTAAATGTCATCAAGCCACTCACACGTGGCTGTGGATTCATAAACTATCTTGTCATCTAGTTCGACAATTGGCACCAGACCAAGGGGGTTTTTATCAAACAGCCATTCAGGTTTGTATTTTAAATCAACATTAATTGTTTCAAACCTGGGAAGAAAATATGAAAAAAAAAAGAAAATAAATTATAATAAGAACAGTAGTAACTAATTTAAAGTAAATATTGATTTTAGCTAGGTATTACCATAACTCAAACTCAGGGGTCTCCAAACTTTTCAGTCCGAGGGCCGCATTAACTATAAAATTTCAGTTCGGGGGCCAGTTTCTTTCAGTCCTGTCTTTGTTATTTCTGGGCAAAGTTCCTCAGCCATCACCAACAAACGATTTTTCCTTGGACAAAAAGATCTCAGCGGGACGGATGAAAGGACTTCGCGGGCCGCATCCGGCCCGCGGGCCGTAGTTTGGAGACCCCTGCTCTAACTCATAACTCAAAAAGTAATGCAAACAAAAAAATCAATGAAGATGATAGTGTATTGTTCTACTAATAAACATAATAGAAGAATAATATACAGTTAAATATGCAGTTGACTGCAAAATAGTCAGTAGGCTTCTACTGATTCATTTACTACTCACTGAATGTTTTTATAAAGAAGCACAAGTCTTGTTCTATGTGCAAATGGACAAAATCTCATGCTGTACAATCTGAGAACCCCTGGCTGTAGTGGTGGATACGCTGAACCTTAAGATAAAGTATGGTTTAAATAGATATATGCAAGTAACCTACATGATAGCTACTAAACATGGTTAACAATTTAATGAAAAGCATAAACAAAGTTCAAATCCAGTTATCTCTATAATGTTATCTAATGTTGTACACATAGATTCTAGTACACTTAGACTTAGGGGTCTACAACAGAGCTCTGAGATGGTAGATGTCTGTAAAACTATAATTTTAAAAGAAAGAGTAAAATAAATAAGCTGCTTTAAAAGCATTTTATAGTATTTGGTCTTTATTTTATAAGCTTTTACAATTTAAATTAAATTTAAAATTAATGTGAAAAGAATAGGCCTAGACTTAGACACCTAAATATAATATAAAATGCATTAAAAAAAACAAGTACCCAGTACCAGCAGCTAGTTGTAGAGTCGTAGACTGTCCAATGGGCTGTGTGTAATTTATATTTAATTTTATTACATAGATCTATTATGAATTTGTAGCACTGGCTACCTTTTGCAAATACTTTTTGGGTCATCTTTTACAATTTTTCGATCAAAATTCTTTTTTAACCTTTTGAAGAGCTGTGGAAAGAAAGTAAAATATTAGTAATATTAATTTAATATTATAAAGTAGGATAGATTTAGTATTAGTAATAGTAGGCCTAACATGAAACAATTACTGTTATGTAATAATTCTGTATTACTTAGGTAGAATAGGTTGCTCATTGTTAAGATAGAAATAGAAGTATATTGCAATATATTTGTGTCAAATATTATTATAGATAACTGAATAATAAACCAAAATCAATGGCTAAATATATCAATATAGGCCAGAAATTAACTTTAAACAGCAGTGTTTGCGAGCAAGATTTGTTATATAAACAGCGGCCATCTGTAAGTTAGAGTGGTTTCCCTTGAATCTCTAACTACAATTTTAACAAAAAAAAACAAACTTAAACACAGCATGGCTGCTTAAGTAAATGAGCTTGGTTGCATCTGATGAAAACATCACTAGTCTTCATTTTTTACTGAAAAGTTGCAATACAGTTGTTTAAAACAGGGGATGATTATAGATACTGTTGTCCGATAATAGACTCTTCCATTAAATAGGTGTAGTGTTGGGTTGTTACTTTGTTAGTAGTATTGTAATCACCACTAATTTTATGATTAAAAATTACTAAATTAGGGTTAGGCGTATGTTCGTATGGTCTGGTAGGACTAGATTTGGGGTTAGCCGTTAGGGACAGGGTTAGCATTGACATGAGCCAGTTAAGTGTGTATATTTACTATAGTTAACTACCAGTAACCTAACAACCCCTTTTTAAAGAACATTCTAGATTTCTAGATCTATTATCGGACACTGGTATACAAATTCCCCCAAAACAGGTACATTAATGAATTAAAACTTGAAACATTTTTCATTTTTGGGTAATCTATCGTTTTAGGTACGTTTTTGTTTCAAAACAAAAATTGAAAAATTCTCTTTAGTAGTCTTTAGTTGTTAATTGTTAAAATGTGAAAAAGTTATAAAAATTTAATGAGTCACCTTTTTTCACACTAATACTAATAGTATTAGATCTAGAAAGATCTGATTTACTGTTTACTATTTAGAATCTAGGCGTAAATCTAGTCAGCTGTTTACGGCCTACTAGATTATCTACACTACAACACTGCTGCAGAATCTTCGTCTAGTTTTTTGTTTACTATTTAGAATCTATTATTAGAATGAAGAGTGCAGTAAAAAAACAACTTTTCATTAAAAAGATCTACTGAAGGGATGTTAACGGACTGAGACAACTGATTGAAAAGTCTAATTTTTTACAATATTGGCTCTAATTTATTTTTTCAGACAGAAAAGCATCTATCGCACTTAAAATATGTACTTTCTTATACTGCAGTAAAATCTGAGAAATGGGTACCATTTTACTATTCTTTCTTATTCTTCTTCGTTCTTAATTTTAGTGTTGGAAGGGATCCCCTCCAACAACACAGTGGAGTATACTATACGTGTCAACTGGTTATGCTCCATTGATGTCACTGACTCCGATTTCAGCCTGCTTTTTTTAGCGCAATTTCCATTCTGGAGAATTGCGTTTATTAACTCGTCATTTCTGGGAATGGATGGATGAATGTATGGATGTGTGTCCGGGCTTTAAGTCGTATCTCCTCCTCAACGAAGCAATATCGATGACTAGTTACAAAAGCAATTATGTTAAGCACGTTACGAGGATGAGCATAGGCCATAAAAATTCCGGGTTTCTTTCATGTATTACCCGGAAAAGCCAAAAAAACTCGAAAAAATGCAGTTTTTGGCCCATATCTCGGCAACCAGACCACTTAGCGACTTGAAACATGTACCAATCGATTCCTGCCATAATTTAGAACAATATTGCCGAAGAAAGTTTTCAAAAATATCCTCTCGTTCGGTCACAAATTTTAAAATTACATAAACACCTACAAACCGATCGTTCTTCTAGCTTGAACGCAACCCAGCATTATACGTCAGAGCTATTTTTAGATAACATAAGGAAATTGCGCATAAATGTCACTAGACTTTTTTAATTAACTTGTTTTTGGATTTGCTTCCATAGCCCTTGTCCAATCAAGAACAAACTACAAGTCAGCAGTTGTTTGATTTTGGAGTTGTCTCTCCTAGAAGAGTGGCTAACGAGCCTCATCTGCCTGAAGGTTCGAACTAAAGACTTTTCGGTTTGGCAACCATGAGCTTTTTATTAAATTATTTATGTTATTAATTATTTACATTATTTACATTTCATGGTTGTGATATTTTTAAGTAGGTTGGGGGGGGGGGGGTGAAGAGGAAGAGGATATCATCAGTGTTTCTTCCAGACTTGCGGGTTAGCAGTCTTGTGTTCTGCTGCTCGGCCACACAGTAACAACGTCAAACAAGACATCACTTGATTTTGCGCCTAACACAAGTCAGATGAATAGTCAAGATGAATATTTATTTTGGCTGGCTAGATCTAGATTAGAGTTGTACAAATAGTCAAGATAAATGTTTATTTTGACCAGCTAGAGTAGATCTAAGTATATCATCATGCTACACTTGACAGGTAACATTTAACTAATTTAACATCACCCAGAAATAGAGCAGACAAAAACAATATTGACCTCAATCTTTCTTGTTATCTACCAAACTACGGCCCAGTTTAGTAAAGAATTCAACTATTCGGACCTTGATTTGTTTACGATATCGGTGATAAGAGCTGTTTTAGTAGCATGTTGCACCACCACCCGTAACACACGGGCGAACATATAAAAATGGTATCCTGGCTTTAGATGTTCAGTAGAAAGAACAACTTACAGAGTGTACGATGGTGTTTAAAGTTTGTAAAGGGGGAGTCAGGTCTGGCAATACCCTTCGTGGTCTGCATTCGTTTCAAGCAAAAAGGTGAGGAAATGTTTGTTTACTGACGTGCGTTTGAGTGTTTGTTCTGCTTTAGTTATATAGACACATGGGACATACGGTTTCAATGACAATTGACCGTGGCGTACAAGGGAATGATATGACCAGCACTATGTCCAGCCGCCTTTACTTTTCCTAACGAGTAAACTACCCACCGAGCTGGGTGGACTCGGATGTTCTACTGACTTGAACCCGGATTCGAACTCGAACATTTTCCGTTTAGCAGACTAGCGCCATACCGCTAGGCAACACCGTCCCATATATTGACGATACCGGGCATATATTATAAGATGATCCGCGATTCCTGAGATACTTTTCCTGGGTTTAGAAAATCGTATTATACGCCAGAAAACCCGATACATGATTGTATAACTTGATAGTATAAAATGCAACATTTGGTACAAATACGTCTATAACCGTTTCAATTTAACATTTTAGCGTATATGTTGGTTTGGTATCTGTGTGAAGTTGATGATGTTAATTAAGGGAACGTCCATAAATGACGTGACACTCGTAGGGGGAGGGGGGTCCGTAATTTTGTGACGGTGCGTGATGAGGGGGAGGGGTGGGGGGTTTCAGATGGTGTGACGTCACACTTTTGATTATAAAAAAGCAATGTTAGAAAGCGATTGTTAGCCGTTATCTCGCGTTTTAGTAAAATGTTTTAATAACTTGTTATAGGAATTGTTTAAAATACTCTATGTTGACAAGAATTTGGAAAAATATCGATGTTTTAAGAAATATTCAACTGCCATTTTGAGGGGGTTTGTAGCTGAGGTGTGATGTCATTTTAGGGGGGGGGGGGACTGGCTTTTTGTGACGATGTGTGACGGAGGGGAAGAGGTTAAATTCGTCAAAAAAAGCGTGACGTCATTTATGGATGACCCCTGTAACCGTTTCAATTTAACATTTTAGTGTATGTGTTGGTTTAGTTTCTCGGTGAAGTAGATGATGTTAATTAAGGGGACGTCCATAAATGACGTCACACTCGTAGGGGGAGGGGGTCCGTAATTTTGTGACGGTGCGTGATGAGGGGGAGGGGGGTGGGTTCAGATGGTTTGACGTCACACTTTTGAATTATAAAAAAGCAATGTTAGAAAACGAGTTTTAGCCGTTTTAATAAACTGTTTTAATAAATTTTAATAGGAATTGTTTAAAATACTCTATGTTGACAGAGTTCAGGGAAGATTTTGGAAAAATATCGAATTTAAAAAAAAAATTCAACTGCAAATTTTGAGGGGGTTTGTAGGCTGAGGTGTGACGTCACATTTTGTGACGATGTGTGACGGAAGGGAGGAGGGGGAGGTAAAAATCGTCAAAAAAAAAGCTTGACATCATTTATGGATGACCCCCTGACGTGATACGTGTTCCATATTTCCTACAGGTATGCCAGACAAGCATGTATCGTCAGCCATTCCAACCTGTCCAGCAGGCGCGTGCAGCGAATCATTGAGACCAACACGGACAACGAGCAGATCGCCGAGGCACTGAGGTCAACCGAGGTCATCTTATCCTTGAACAAGAAACAAAGATGGCGGATCCCGGCCACCGTCAGTCACATGATTCGGTCAGGTGACTTCAACGAGGAGAGAACGAAGATCTCGATGCTGGAGCGTCATAAGTTGAAGCGGAAAGCGAACTGCCTGCGGTATATCTGTAACAGAGGTCGTCTAGGATTCGTGGCTCCAAAGCAGAAGAGCTACTTCAATCTGAATTTGGAGAACTTCGATGACGAAATATCCAACCGAATGTTCCGACGAGAAAAGGCTGAGTACTACAAAACGATGAAAACGGCCAACCCTTTGAAAGAGAAGAATGTTGATAAAAGTGTAGAAGTTATTGAAGTACTTACAATCTCCGGGAATAAAGATATCGTGAAGCCGCCTAAGAAAAAACAATCCGAGCTTTGTCTCGAGGTGTTTTATCCCTGCCCTAAAAGCTGCTCCTTGACCTTTAACCCTAAATACACGGACGTTTCCATGGAGATGAACGAAGAAGGGAAGATGGAAATACGGTCGAATAAAAAAGTTGGTAAAAAGAAAGGAAAACGAAGGCAGGTTTTGTGGTATAACTACAATGAAGCGTTTAGAGATGAAATATTTGACCATGAAAATTTCGTTGAAGATGACGATGAAGACGATGTAAGCTATCGAATTTTGAAAAATAAGAAAAACAAAAATTTGGATGAATCTGATATAGAATTAGATAATAGTTTAGATCCCTCACTAGAGGAGTCCGGAGAAAATAAACACAGTAATATTTTTGCTGATTATGTTTTGAAGGCTGAAAGCGCTGTAAAAGAACAAAGACTTGATAAACAGAAACTTAGAAAGCGAAGCTTTAAAACCCCTCGCAATAGAAGAAATGTTGATGAAAATATTTTGTCTCAAACAGATGATAATGTTCGTATTGATGAACCGAAGACTATTCCGTTTCTTGAAAAGACGAGTAATGTTTCGAAAATACATGATTCGTCTTTGCCTTACGCGAAAGTCATTCTGTTGGATGCTGAAACATCCCCTGTAGCTCTTCAAGAGGAGTTTGGTGAACTGTACTCAGAAGCCAATTGCTCCCCTAGAAGGTTTTTAATCAACATCACGCATGACGTTGTAGATAAGCTAAGTTTCTTCCGTGTTTCAAAACAAATGTCCTTTTACACTTCGTATCTTGTTTTCATTATGGACGAAGTATTTGATTCGGAGAAAAGAGTATTTAAAGTTTTACTCAGCTCAAATTTTGTCAGTGCTGCAGTAGAAATCTCAGATTTCGTTTCTTTTCAGCAAAGTACACTGAAAGACGTCGTTGATTCTGTGGTGAAATCATTATTAGAAAAGAAAAATGCGAATTCCGCATTGTTTTATAAGATGCCTCCTCCAGATAAAATAAAAGAGATTCCAGATTTAGTGTCCCGACAGTTGAAATTGGAAGTCGAGGTTTTTCACTGCACGGAAATCTGTAACGAACCTGGTTTTCTGCAAGAAAAAATGTCGGCCAAAAAGTCTTTACTACCAGCAGGTGTGATACACCCAAAGACGGCGGAGACTTGTGGTATATGCTACAGTGAACTGGGATGGAGCCAGGAAACAGAAGTGTCTAGCACGAGACTTCATGCCTGCGCTCATGTATTCTGCGACCCTTGCTGGCGGTCGTATATCAAACTTCAGCTCGCTAAAGGAAGTTCCAGAATAACATGTCCAACGTATCTGTGTAGCACTGAAGTAGGTCCCGTAACTCTTCTGTCATTACTTCCATTTAAAGACGTTCTAAACATTCTGCAGCGAAGTTTTAAAAGCGAGATATATGGCGATTCTAACCTCAAGTTGTGTCCAAATCCTGATTGTGACCGGGTTATCAAAGTAAAAGTGAACCCAGAATTGAACAACCTGCCGTGTGATGTTACCTGTACCTGCGGGGTATCCTCCTGTTTCTCATGTCTAGCCCCCGCCCACTGGCCAGCGAAATGCAAACAAGCCCAAATTTACATCAACAAACTCAAAACAACGCTTGAAACACCAAAGCAAGACAACTCTGGTAGAAAACTCAAACAGATCCCGCCCCCTAAACCAGGGGCGGCGTTTAAAGTAGAAGTAAACGCCTGTCCTAGGTGTCACATCTACTTCACACAACTCAAAACACTTTGTTACCTCACGTGTCTCTGTGGTCATTCATTTTGCGGGTTCTGCCTGACCTCACAGCAAAACCACACTATGGGTTGTCAAATCAACCAAGAATACATCAACAGTTTAACCAAAGTCTTCACGATACGTCACATTGAAGGCCCCAAGCTTCCTCTCACGCAAACCCCCGAGAAGTCGGAGCTGGAGATTGTTCAGGAGAATACTTCTGAAAACTCAAACCTGCTCCGTAGGGCTGCTGAAGAAAGGGGCGCCAGCCGGGGTTTTGATTACACGCAAGATATAGCAGAACTGGCTACACTAGTCACAAATAAAGCTGTAAAAGATGCAAGTTTTATGGAAGAGGTAAATCCTTTAAAACGTTTTTATATTATGGTTTTATGTTTTAAGCTTTATATATATATATATATATATATATATATATATATATATATATATATATATATATATATATATATATATATATATATATATATATATATATATATATATATATATATACCGTACAGTATCGAGATTTGCATCTAGAGCTTTATTTGTCTTCGCGTTTCAACCTTGAAATGATATCAGCATTAAGAAGTTAAAATTCGAGTTTTTAAATATTTAAATGAACTTCTATTTTTTTTTCTGCAGTAGCGGAATTTAGGTTTGTTCAATTAAACCGAAATATTTCTGCAATAAAAATTATTATGGAAGCATTAAGGCATTAAAAATATCACTACATTATATCGGCCATGAAAAAATAGTCAAATATTTCTCCAAAAAGAAAAATATTATCGATAAAATTAGTTTAAAAGAAAGTCCGTAAAGAAAGAAAGAAATGTTTTTAAATATTTTACCACCTTACAACATTATATAATCTTTTGACTGATGACCACACCTCTATTACTATTTAAGTCTTATTTTTGTTTTGTTTTACTTTATAAAAGGTGACCAAAATATCTGGATACAGCCCAGCCCTGGAGCAGACACACCCACACCAAGTCCTACATCACGTGACACAGTTTCTCCACTACCTCTATGACGTCAAGCAGACGCTGCATCACGTGGCCGAGTTCACCTTTGTTCTGGCCAAGGACGCCCCTGGCACGCCCGAGCGTCAGAGGGTACTCACCCTGGCAAACGACATCAGCGGCTACGGCAGCTTCATCCACTCGGTGCTGTCCTTGGGGGACAGGCAGGACCCCCGGGTTGCCGTCCGGCGGTTGTCTGACATCCTGGCTTGGTCCCGGCGAGCTGTGTCGGCTCTGTCTGTGGCCGCGGAGAAACTGAGACAGTGAAAAAACTATGTTTTGAGAGCTCTACTAAAAGAAAGGCGATGTTTTTTAATTTACAAATCTTTTAAAAGAGGAGCAATATTTTGTTAAGTTATATATCTGCTAAAAGAAAGATGATGTTAAAGTTTAAGACAGTATTTTATTCAGTAAAGCCTCATCTTTTAGAAAAATAAAGCGGGAGTGATCTCCCCTAAACTTTCTCGAATATTCTTATATGAAACAATAGGGGATGGCAACTCGGGATATAGATACACCAGTGGCGTAGCGAGGTCGGGTGTCACCCGGTGCGGCACTTAATGGTGTCACCCCCCCCCCCCCCCCAGAGGCATAGAGACCCTTCCCAGGGACAAACTTTCAAATTTTACGATTTGCACCCCCCCCTCAAACTTTCGATTTGCACACCCCCCCTCAAACTTTCGATTTGCACCCCCCCCTCGAGTTTTTCTCTATATATTTTGCTATTTTTTGCCTTGGTGTCACCCCCCTAAATGGTGTCACCCGGTGCGGTCCGCACCCCCCGCCCCCCCCCTCGCTACGCCCCTGAGATACACATACACACACGGAGAAGATTGCAAAACTATGTTTTTCCGACTCAGAGAGGTGTAAAATGTCGAGATTTGCAAAAATCTCAATTTTTTTTTCTTTTGCAAGATTTAAAGACTTTCTCTATACTTCGTATATACGAGAAAGTAAAAAAGTGATATTTTGTTACTGAAAAACTCCATGAGTTGGGCGGTATTTTGTTGAGTTAAAAATCCTCTAAAACACGATATTTTGTTCAGTTAAAACTTTTCTAAGAAAAAGCTACATTTTAAATTTACGAAACGAGTAGAACTAAATCTATATTTGTTTGTATTTTATTTTATCAGAAACAATTCCTTCTGCAATTCTACATATTGAAGGCTTCGTTGGCATTCTTTGCTCATGATGTACATGTAGCTTAGAAGGGAATAAAAAAAAATCTGTCGGTTAAATGAGAGGTTTTACATGTTAACGTTGAGGGTAATTTTCCATTCAAATGGGTACGTTTGGTAGGGCACCGCATTTTTTGAAGCATCTCGGTGATATGAAAGGTAGCTTGGTTTTAATACTTTGATCCCCGTCCCAGAGGCGTAGTGACCCCACCCGGCGCCCGGGGACAAACTTTCATTTTAACGCCCCCCCCCATATATCTATATATATAATTCTCTTCTGGGAGACGCTAGAAAACAAGCTGTAAACGTGCTCCCTACCACCCCCACCCCTACATGGTCGGTGTGAGCTATGTTCACTCTAAATGTTTACAAGCAGAGCCGGGTTTAGTGACGACTATTAGGGGCAGATAATTTAGTTTGAAACGATTTTAAACGTGGGGGGGTGGGTTATGGTCCTTAACGTGCTACTTATAGTGTTTTAAAGAAATATTTTCAGTGGCAGTGTTGGTACCGTCGAATTCACAAATTATGAATTACTGAAAAGTAGAAAAAACAACAACTAAATAGCGGCGTATGTTATGCCGCGGGCCGGCTCGTATGTTTATAATTCAAAACTGCAGCGAAAGTGAGCTTTTAATTTTTTTTCCAACCCATTTTGGCGCCCCTAGGTTCGGCGCCTGGGGAGATATGTACCCGCCCCTCACCTTCGCTACCCCTCTGCCCCGTGCACACCACACACTGTTAATGTTAGTTTTATTTATCGCATTGATATGATACATTGCTATTGTGTCCTTTTCGTAATTTAAGTATGTAGTTGTATGTTTGTTTCACAAAGTAATTATATTGTTGTATGTTTGTTTCACAAATAATTATATTGTTGTATGTTTGTTTCACAAAGTAATTATATTGTTGGATGTTTATTTCTGAAGGTTATTGTATATTTGTAAGCATGTATTACGAGTTAAATTCCAAAATATATTATAATAATTTGTTTCATATAGTCTTTAGAAAACTTTAGAAAAAAACTGTTGATTAAAATTGTATAAATTGTTTGCTGGATTATTACTTTGAATATATTTTTTATGACAATTTTGTACTTAACTTTCATAGAATATATATTTCTACAGCTAAATGTGTTTTTTAATATAAATTTTAAATACTCAAATTTTTACCGAATTAGATTTAATAATTTTAAACACATCAATAATCGAAACATTTCAAGTCACTACCTAATAGAAGTAATAAAGTGAAATGAGAATATTTCGTTTTCTTATTTTTTGTGTGTGTTGAGAATCTTTTTCAAATTCACAATTATTTGCTTATTTGTCACACATTTGCAATATAAAAAGCAATGTTAGAAAATGAATTTTATACATTATTTCGCGTTTTAGAAAACTGTTTTAATAAATTGCAATAGGAATTGATTAAAATACAGAGTTCAGACAAGATTTAGGAAAAATATCGTTGTTTTAAGAAAAATTCAACTGCAATTTTGAGGGGGGTTGTAGACTGAGATGTGACGTCATTTTAAGGGGGGGGGGAGAGGTCCTGACTTTTTGTGACGATATGTGACGGAGGGGAGGGGGGGGGGAGGTAAAAATCGTCAAAAAGCGTGACTTCATTTATGGATGACCCCTATATTACCCCGGACAGGTGCCTATAAGTAACTCTAACCTTCACAATCCTGAAAATATTACGATGACTTTTGCAATCCAAAAAATTTAAGTAACTCTTAAAACATCAATATAACTGTTGCAACCTCAAGAATTTAAGTAACTATATTAACGCTTACAACATCGACATAACGGTTGCAACAAAAAAAGCATGATTCTCTGAAACCATTGATATAGGTTTTAACTTCTGAGGACCTCAAGTGTAATTTACCCACTCTTTTTGTTTAATCGATGTACACGTCGGAACTGACCTAGACAAGATCAATGAGGCCTGGTTTGGGAATTTACAAGATGTATTTTTAGCATATGTGGAAAAGACATTATTTTAGAGAAAAAAAATGTTTTGCTTGATTTCGACAATAAGTTGAGAACACTACAAAATAATGAGATATTATTTGGATTCTTCATAAACCATAATTTTAAATAAAAAAATAAAAATGAGTTAAGATTAAGACAACTGCATGTTTTAATTTTGGGAGTAGTTTTAAACTTCTAAGTTAACTATGTTAAACCTAAAGTAAGAACGTATATATTTTCATTAAGACTGGTACTTTCTACCTTGAGTTCGAACCCTTATTGTTCGATGCATGAGCTATTAATGTAAATCAATCCAATAAGTTGCTATCATTCACGTTATTAAAGTTTTATAATGCGAAACATATCGAGACATTACAATTAATACAGTATTTAAAAAAATCATACAACAATTGTTTGTATTGAGCAAATGGCTATATAATTTCAATTCTATTCCTTTGTCCAACTATTGCAATGTTAGTGGTTTTACAAGTTTTTCGCATGATCTATCGCTCTAAGCGCACATTAATACCATTGGTGATACATCTTCTACTAAGTTAATTCATCAATCGACTTAACAAACAACCCCAAATAGATCTTTACTTCAACGTGGCCCTCACCCACCCATCTTTTACAACTCAACGTACTCCATACCTCACCCATCATATTTCACCCATCATACCTCACCCATTACAAACGCCACCTGCTCACATACCTCAACCATCATACCTCACCCATCATACCTCACCCATCATACCTCACCCATCATACCTCACCCATCATACCTCACCCATCATATCTCACCCATCATACCTCACCCATCATACCCCACCCATCACTTACCTCACCCATCATATCTCACCCATCATACATCACCCATCATACCCTACCCATCATACCCACACCATAACATACCCCACACCACACCCATCATACCTCACCCATCATACCCCACCCATCATACCTCACCCATCATACCTCACCCATCATACCTCACCCCATCATAACTCACCCATCATACCTCACCTATCATACCTCACCCATCATACCCCACCCATCATACCTCACCCATCAAACCTCACCCATCATACCTCACCCATCATACCTCACCCATCATACCTCACCCATCATACCTCACCCATCATACCTCACCAATCATACCTCAATCATCTTACCTCACTCATCATACCTCACTCATCATACCTCACCCATCATACCTCACCAATCATACCTCACTCATCTTACCTCACTCATCATACCTCACTCATCATACCTCACCCATCATACCCCACCCATCATACATCACCCATCATACCTCACCCATCATACCTCACTCATCACATATTCACACATCATATACCTCACCCACCATACCTCACCCATCATACCTCAACCATCATACCTCACCCATCATACCTCACCCATCATACCTCACCCATCATACCGCACCCATCATACCTCACCCATCATACCTCACCATTCATACCTCACCCAACATACCTCACCCATCATACCTCACCCATCATACCTCACCCATCATACACCACCCAACATACCTCACCCATCATACCCACACCATAACATACCCCACACCACACCCATCATACCTCACCCATCATACCTCACCCATCATACCTCACCCATCATACCTAACCCCATCATAACTCACCCATCATACCTCACCTATCATACCTCACCAATCATACCCCACCCATCATACCTCACCCATCAAACATCACCCATCATACCTCACCCATCATACCTCACCCATCATACCTCACCAATCATACCTCACTCATCTTACCTCACTCATCATACCTCACTCATCATACCTCACCCATCATACCCCACCCATCATACATCACCCATCATACCTCACCCATCATACCTCACTCATCACATATTCACACATCATATACCTCACCCATCATACCTCACCCATCATACCTCACCCATCATACCTCACTCATCACATATTCACACATCATATACCTCACCCACCATACCTCACCCATCATACCTCAACCATCATACCTCACCCATCATACCTCACCCATCATACCTCACCCATCATACCGCACCCATCATACCTCACCCATCATACCTCACCATTCATACCTCACCCAACATACCTCACCCATCATACCTCACCCATCATACCTCACCCATCATACACCACCCAACATACCTCACCCATCATACCCACACCATAACATACCCCACACCACACCCATCATACCTCACCCATCATACCTCACCCATCATACCTCACCCATCATACCTCACCCATCATACCTAACCCCATCATAACTCACCCATCATACCTCACCTATCATACCTCACCAATCATACCCCACCCATCATACCTCACCCATCAAACATCACCCATCATACCTCACCCATCATACCTCACCCATCATACCTCACCAATCATACCTCACTCATCTTACCTCACTCATCATACCTCACTCATCATACCTCACCCATCATACCCCACCCATCATACATCACCCATCATACCTCACCCATCATACCTCACACATCATATACCTCACCCATCATACCTCACCCATCATACCTCACCCATCATACCTCACCCATCATACCCCAACCATCACATACCCCACCCATCATATCCCACCCATCATACCTCACCCATCAAACATCACCCATCAAACATCACCCATCATACCTCACCCATCATACCTCACCCATCATACCTCACCCACCACATACCTCACCCATCATACCTCACCCATCATACCTCACCAATCATACCTCACTCATCTTACCTCACTCATCATACCTCACTCATCATACCTCACCCATTATACCTCACCCATCATACCTCACCCATCATACCTCACTCATCATACCCCACCCATCATACCTCACCCATTATACCTCACCCATCAAACATCACCCATCAAACATCACTTATCATACCTCACCAATCATACCTCACTCATCTTACCTCACTCATCATACCTCACTCATCATACCTCACCCATCATACCCCACCCATCATACATCACCCATCA
Organism: Physella acuta; assembly: GCF_028476545.2. NCBI lineage: Eukaryota > Metazoa > Mollusca > Gastropoda > Physidae > Physella > Physella acuta. The sequence goes on along the minus strand of NW_026733033.1, from coordinate 147,362 downwards.
TACCTCACCCATCATACCTCACTCATCACATATTCACACATCATATACCTCACCCATCATACCTCACCCATCATACCTCACCCATCATACCTCACCCATCATACCTCACCCATCATACCTCACTCATCACATATTCACACATCATATACCTCACCCATCATACCTCACCCATCATACCTCACCCATCATACCCCACCCATTATACCCCACCCATCATATCCCACCCATCATACCTCACCCATCAAACATCACCCATCAAGCATCACTCATCATACCTCACCCATCATACCTCACCCATCATACCTCACCCATCATACCTCACCCACCACATACCTCACCCATCATACCTCACCCATCATACCCCACCCATCATACCTCACCGATCAAACATCACCCATCATACCTCACCCATCATACCTCACTCATCTTACCTCACTCATCATACCTCACCCATCATACCTCACCCATCATACCTCACCCACCACATACCTCACCCATCATACCTCACCCATCATACCTCACCCATCATACCCCACCCATCATACCTCACCGATCAAACATCACCCATCATACCTCACCAATCATACCTCACTCATCTTACCTCACTCATCATACCTCACCCATCATACCTCACCCATCATACCTCACCCATCATACCTCACCCATCATACCTCACCAATCATACCTCACTCATCTTACCTCACTCATCATACCTCACTCATCATACCTCACCCATCATACCTCACCCATCATACCTCACCCATCATACCTCACTCATCATACCTCACCCATCATACCTCACCCATCACATACCTCACCCATCATACCTCACCCATCATACCTCACCCATCACATACCTAACCCATCATACCTCACCCATCATACCTCACCCATCATACCTCACCCATCATACCCCACCCATTATACCCCACCCATCATATCCCACCCATCATACCTCACCCATCAAACATCACCCATCAAGCATCACTCATCATACCTCACCCATCATACCTCACCCATCATACCTCACCCATCATACCTCACCCACCACATACCTCACCCATCATACCTCACCCATCATACCCCACCCATCATTCCTCACCGATCAAACATCACCCATCATACCTCACCCATCATACCTCACTCATCTTACCTCACTCATCATACCTCACCCATCATACCTCACCCATCATACCTCACCCACCACATACCTCACCCATCATACCTCACCCATCATACCCCACCCATCATACCTCACCGATCAAACATCACCCATCATACCTCACCAATCATACCTCACTCATCTTACCTCACTCATCATACCTCACCCATCATACCTCACCCATCATACCTCACCCATCATACCTCACCCATCATACCTCACCAATCATACCTCACTCATCTTACCTCACTCATCATACCTCACTCATCATACCTCACCCATCATACCTCACCCATCATACCTCACCCATCATACCTCACTCATCATACCTCACCCATCATACCTCACCCATCACATACCTCACCCATCATACCTCACCCATCATACCTCACCCACCACATACCTCACCCATCATACCCCACCCATCATACCTCACCCATCATACCTCACCCATCATACCTCACTCATCACATATTCACACATCATATACCTCACCCATCATACCTCACCCATCATACCTCACCAATCATACCTCACTCATCTTACCTCACTCATCATACCTCACTTATCATACCTCACCCATCATACCTCACCCATCATACCTCACCCATCATACCTCACCCATCATACCTCACCTATCATACCTCACCCATCACATACCTCACCAATCATACCTCACTCATCTTACCTCACTCATCATACCTCACTCATCATACCTCACCCATCATACCTCACCCATCATACCTCACCCATCACATACCTCACCCATCATACCTCACCCATCATACCTCACCCATCATACCTCACCCATCACATACCTCACCCATCATACCCCACCCATCACATACCTCACCCATCATATACCTCACCCATCATACCTCACCCATCATACCTCACCCATCACATACCTCACCCATCATACCCCACCCATCACATACCTCACCCATCACATACCTCACCCATCATACCTCACCAATCATACCTCACTCATCTTACCTCACTCATCATACCTCACTCATCATACCTCACCCATCATACCTCACCCATCATACCTCACCCATCATATCTCACTCATCATACCTCACCCATCATACCTCACCCATCACATACCTCACCCATCATACCTCACCCATCATACCTCACCCATCACATACCTCACCCATCATACCCCACCCATCACATACCTCACCCATCATACCCCACCCATCACATACCTCACTCATCATACCTCACCCATCGCATACCTCACCCATCATACCTCACCCATCACATACCTCACCCATCATACCTCACCCATCATACCTCACCCATCATACCTCACTCATCATACCTCACCCATCATACCTCACCCATCACATACCTCACCCATCATACCTCACCCATCATACCTCACCCATCACATACCTCACCCATCATACCTCACCCATCATACCTCACCCACCACATACCTCACCCATCATACCCCACCCATCATACCTCACCCATCATACCTCACCCATCATACCTCACTCATCACATATTCACACATCATATACCTCACCCATCATACCTCACCCATCATACCTCACCAATCATACCTCACTCATCTTACCTCACTCATCATACCTCACTCATCATACCTCACCCATCATACCTAACCCATCATACCTCACCCATCATACCTCACCCATCATACCTCACCCATCATACCTAACCCATCATACCTCACCCATCATACCTCACCAATCATACCTCACTCATCTTACCTCACTCATCATACCTCACTCATCATACCTCACCCATCATACCTCACCCATCATACCTCACCCATCACATACCTCACCCATCATACCTCACCCATCATACCTCACCCATCATACCTCACCCATCATACCTCACCCATCATACCTCACCCATCATACCTCACCCATCACATACCTCACCCATCATACCTCACCCATCATACCTCACCCATCATACCTCACCCATCATACCTCACCCATCATACCCCATCAATCATACCTCACCCATCATACCTCACCCATCATACCTCACCCATCATACCTCACCCATCATACCTCACCCATCACATACCCCACCCATCATACCTCACCCATCATACCTCACCCATCATACCCCATCAATCATACCTCACCCATCATACCTCACCCATCATACCTCACCCATCACATACATCACCCATCACATACCCCACCCATCACTTACCTCACCCATCACATACCCCACCCATCATACCTCACCCATCATACCTCACCCATCATACCTCACCCATCACATACCCCACCCATCATACCTCACCCATCATACCTCACCCATCATACCCCATCAATCATACCTCACCCATCATACCTCACCCATCATACCTCACCCATCATACCTCACCCATCATACCTCACCCATCACATACCCCACCCATCATACCTCACCCATCATACCTCACCCATCATACCCCATCAATCATACCTCACCCATCATACCTCACCCATCATACCTCACCCATCACATACCCCACCCATCATACCTCACCTATCATACCTCACCCATCATACCCCATCAATCATGGCCACACCATCGCTTACGCCACACCACACCGCACCCTTCCTCCCCACCTCCCTCCCTCCCACCCACTCACCCACACCACACCACCTAGCACCAGCATGAATCAATACACCAGACACAACATGCCCGGCATACCAACACCGACAACCCCTGAAGTTAAAAATCAGCAAGTCCCCCCCCTCCCCCCTCCCCTCCCCCACCCCCACCACCACCGTCACACCACAGAACAAAGCCACCGGCCTGACGCGTGCCTCTGCCCGTCTCATTTCAATTCTGCTAACGCGTCGGTGATCGACATTATATTGAACAGTTAGCATGGAGGGGGTGGGGGGGGGGGGGTGGATGGTGCTGGGGGGGGAGGGGGAGTAATCGATTTGTGATACGGGCCGATAGCAAAGGCTAGGGCTTGAAGGCAGCATCGGAAGTCGTACCGTGGGGATGTATTGTATTTCAAAAAAATTGTGTTGTCATTTCTAGGCAGAGGTTAGTTTAAGATCAGGAATTGTGTAGGGGATTCGTTAATTGTTAAAGGTTTATAGAAAAGAAGGAGTAGGCCGTATTCAGATTTAATTAAGGAAACAAATACTTGGATTGAAGTGAAAATTAGTCACAGTAGTAGGCCTACTTACCGTGTTGTGCATTGAAAAGAGTTAAAGTCGATTTGAGTATTCACATTACTGAAATTTGTTAAAAAAATTATATTGGATATAAATTCAGGAACAAATATAGGTAGCTAAGAGTTTGAGACAAATGATACATTTCTAGCCTGTGGCTATACTTCAGCACAGATTCAACTAGACGCGTCTGTCTTTATTGAAAAACCGGAAGTCTTTTACAAGATTGGCAGGAGTGATCTCCTCAATAAAATACTCTAGTGTTACGAGGATAATGAAATCGATCTAGTTGTTAGATATTCCGATTAAAGCCTGTGGTTTTATTGAGCAGGAAGGATGTGGATTAGGGGCATCTAGTGTGATTTGTGTTCTGACGGAGCGAAATTTATTGTTTTATTAATTCGAAATATACTGAAAAAGGAAGAATTTTATTTTAAAAGAAGCAGATAGTTTTGAGCTAATCTGTTCGGAATCAATACGAGTGACAATTTATTTATTAATTTTGTAGTTAAATACGAATACAACATGACGACAGTTAATGTAAGTATTACTCTTCATATTCTTCTTCTTCTTCGTTCTTAACTGTAATGTTGGAAGGAATTTCCTCGAATAAACTTAAGTATTACGTGTCAACGTGTTAAGCGCCGTATAGGCAGTGTACTCCAATATCAGCCTGCTTTTTTTTTGGATTTGCTTCCATAGCCTTTGTCCAACCAAGAACAAACTACAAGGCAGCAGTTGTTTAATTTTGGAGTTATCTCTCCTGCATGGGTTGTCTCACCTGTTCGGGGTACGAACTCGAGACTTCTCGGCTTGGCTACCATGAGCTTTACCAACCCGACCACGCCGACCCCACTCTGCATTTGATTATTTTTAACTTAATCTAGACACCCACATAATTGAAAATAGAATGGAACTATTTTAAGAGTTAAAAGTATGGTCTAAAAATGTTTACATTTGTCTGTCTGTCTCTGTATGCTTTTGCTTGCAGCCATTTTGTTTCAAAACTTTACGATTAATTCATTTCTACAACAAAATGGAAAATTAAAGATATATAAAAAAACCTTTATAATTAATTAGCTTTTAAATGTATTAAAAATAAGAAACATAATTATATAATTTCTTCCATTCGTAAAAGCGTTTTCGTCCTTGAAATCTCGAGCATATTTCAAGCAATTACAGTAATTAATTATCTTAGCCCACAATATCAGTTCACACATAACCACATTATGAGTTCACACAAAACCACATTGTTGGTTTACATGGAACGCAGTAATTATTTCGCAAAGACCACACTATTAAATCACATATAACCAGAATATCAGTTCACACAAAACCACATTATCAGTTCACACAATACCACATTATCAGTTCACATAAAACCACATTATCAGTTCACACAAAACCACATTATCAGTTCACACAATACCACATTATCAGTTCACACAATACCACATTATCAGTTCACACAAAACCACATTATCAGTTCACACAATACCACATTATCAGTTCACACAATACCACATTATCAGTTCACACAATACCACATTATCAGTTCACATAAAACCACCTTATCAGTTTATACAAAACCACATTATCAGTTCACACAATACCACATTATCAGTTCACACAATACCACATTATCAGTTCACACAATACCACATTATCAGTTCACATAAAACCACCTTATCAGTTTATACAAAACCACATTATCAGTTTATACAAAACCACATTATCAGTTCACACAAAACCACATTGTTACTTCACACAAATCCACATTATTCGCTCACACAAATCCACATTATCAGTTCACACAAAACCACATTGTTATTTCACACAGACCACATAAATCTACGCGGATAATGTCGTAATACTACGTGCTTAGATTATCCGCGGCCTTGAGCGTGTGTTGCCGAGATTAGCTCAGGATTAGCAGAGTTTAGTGATACTTCTATTGTTAATTACTGAGTGGCTTAAAGATATCGCTGATGACTTTAGGTCACGTGGTCGGCTAATGAGTTCACTCGGGTCATATTCGATAAAATACAGGTGACGATACTCTTTTGGGTCCGACTGTTTCCGTATTCTGGACATTTGAAGCGATAGTGCAGTCAACAACTGCTAATTTACTTGGGTTCGAATCCGGGTTCAAGTCAGCAGAAGGTCTCTGAGTCCACCCAGCTCTAATGGGTATCCAGCTCACGTTAGGGGAAGTAAAGGCGGCTAGGAATAGTGCTGACCATACTATCTGAAACGGATGAACTCTACTGCATCTGCCCCATGTGCCTTGGGCATGAAAAGGAATAGATGATATGATGATGATGTTCTTCATTGTGTTGAGCAGTGATGTTGAGTGATGTCAGTCCTATGCCCATCCTTTACTTTCATTAACGTGAGTCAGGTATCTCTAAGAGCTGAGTGGACTCAAAGACATACCACGGATTAGACTCTGGGATTCAAACTCAGACTTAAGTTTTAGCAGTCGAGCGCTCTCTCTAACCAACCACGCCATTCCACATTCATACATTATTTAATGTTATGATAAAATCTCATCCCCATTCATACATTATTTAATGTTATGATAAAATCTCATCCCCATTCATACATTATTTAATGTTATGATAAAATCTCATCCCCATTCATACATTATTTAATGTTATGATAAAATCTCATCCCCATTCATACATTATTTAATGTTATGATAAAATCTCATCCACATTCATACATTATTTAATGTTATGATAAAATCTCATCCCCATTCATACATTATTTAATGTTATGATAAAATCTCATCCCCATTCATACAATATTTAATGTTATGATAAAATCTCATCCACATTCATACATTATTTAATGTTATGATAAAATCTCATTTAGAATGCACTAAATGTGCGTGCTTCCCCTCTCCCCTCTCCCCAAATAACCCCATCGTTACAAACGTTTTAATCTCTGTATTTTGAAAATATTTTATAACTCACATTAAGATATATTTTAATGTGCATTTATTGTCTGTGCCTTAGGGGCGGTTCTGCTATCTTTTCAGATACGTTTGTCTCTTTCTCTAGTATACGTCTATCTTTAGACAAAATTATTCTATTTTCGACCAAGGGATGAAGTTAAAAACAAACTCACGTCATTGTGCAATACTTAAGTTTGTGTTTCTATTAAAAAAAACATGATGATTGTATGTTGTAAGCCCAATGCTTAGCCAACGAAACCTACATTTTTCAACATAAAATCAATACAACAGACGAAGACATTAATAACAAATCATCCATGAGGGGGAAAAAATTTCGCCGGGGTTGCGAATGTACTGGTGTGTTTGATTTTAGGAAGGTGCAATTATTTATACACATTTAGTTAACGCGGTACTAATGGAGGTGACGGTAGAACGCCAGTGGTAATGATGCGGTGTAATTAGGTTACTAAATTGATTGGAGTTAATTGTCGTAGGGTGCGTCGGGTTGAAAAAAAAGGTGAATAAATGGGGATAGACAAGATGGCGTCGTGGCGTGCTGTTGGTGAGAAGGGGGGGGGGTTAGTCCCGGGATGGCATGTGTGTGCTTGCACACATGCATACATACACACATAAACACACACACACCCACAAACACGGGCACACTTATACATGCATAGATACATTACACACACACAAACACACAAAAGCATCAGTGCTTCATCCAGACTTTTTTCTTCGGGGGGGGGGGGGGGGCGGGGGGCACTGGTAAAATTATATGTTTTCTATGTTTTCGTTACGGGGGGGGGGGGGGTAGACTTTCTTCGGGGAGGGGGGGGGGGAGGGAGGCAAAGGGATGCCTGGAAGAAACTCTGAAAAGTACACATATTTATTCAGGTAAGTTTAGCCGGGGAAAAAAGTTGGGTGTGGTTTGGTTTTGGGTGGGAGCCACCGGTGACAGCGTGGAAGTAGAGTCGCGAACGGAATTACCATTGGGTGCTCTTCAAGGGGCAAGCAAAAGGATTAATAATTAGTCTGCAAAGAGGATAAATGCAGTATGTCCCAAAAAACTGAATCTTGAGAAAATGTGTTTTTAAATCTCATTCCTATTTTATAATAGTGCTAACTATTGTGTAACAACGTTTTCAAAAAAAAAAAAAAATTAGCATTTTTTTGTTGTTGACATTTTATAAGTGTGTTCTGCTAGCTTGCATTAATGCCAACATAAATATAAATGTGCATTAATTTTTTTTAAAGTGGACATACTGCATTTCCCTTCTATACCTCCCCCCCCCCCCTTTTCGCACTAAACCAGGGTTGTGTATTCGAATGGGTTCCAATGAAAATGTCAATTCTAAACACAATGTCTGCATTAACAAAAGCCTTTGACAATCACTAATGATGTATCCTAATTTTATGGACATACTGCATTTCCCTCATATACAGTCGTTTCCTCCTCCCCCCCCCTCCTTTCGAGAAAGAAGCAACTCACTAAGCAAGGGATGTGTACTATAATGGGTTCAAATGAAAATATCAGATCTAAACACAATGTTTGTACTAACTAAAGTCTTTGACACTCACTAAAGATGTGTCTAAATTTACGTTTCTTCATAATGATATCGATATGTCTAAGCCGCAGTGTAGCATGAGCTATCTAATTATCGAATGTTGGGTATCAAAATGTGTAGCAGTGGCTGATAATTTGAACATAGTTCTTTCATTACACGAGATAACGTGTCTGTCTACAGCTTTCTAATTGATTACAGGCTGTAGTCGGTGGCTTGATTGATTGGAGGTGTCGGTGGTGTTAAATCATGTTTTGTGACTGAGGTTCTAGCATTTTGGGGTAGGGTTGGTATATTAAGTCATGTTTGGTGACTGTTTATAGAGGTTCTAGCATTTTGGGGTAGGGTTGGTATATTAAGTCATGTTTGGTGACTGTTTATAGAGGTTCTAGCATTTTGGGGTAGGGTTGGTATATTAAGTCATGTTTGGTGACTGTTTATAGAGGTTCTAGCATTTTGGGGTAGGGTTGGTATATTAAGTCATGCTTGGTGACTGTTTATATAGAGGTTCTAGCATTTTGGGGTAGGGGTGAGGTTGGTACATTAAGTAATGTTGGGTGATTGTTTACAGAGATTTTAAGTTTATAGGTCGGGGGTGTCTTTCGTACATTAAGTCATGTTTGGTGACAGTTTAAAGGTTTTCTAACATCTTGAGGTAGGGGGTGAGGGTTGTGTCTGTAGTTAAGTCATGTTTGGGGACCTTTTTTAGGGGTTCTAACATTATTGGGCAAGGGGGGGGGAGCAATCTGTGGTACATTAAGTCATGTTTGGGGACCGTTTTCAGGGGTTCTAACATTATGGGGCAAGGTCTGTGGTAAATTAAGACATGTTTTGTGACTGTTCACATGGATTGTAGCGTTATGGAACACGGAGGGGAGGGGGTGGGGTTGTCAAGTACGTTATCTGCTTAAAGATTATTTTCATTTTACAGTTTTACAGTTATAAAGATTATTTCCTAATATGTAAGACTTCAATAACACAACGCTTTTGGGTGTGTTAGTCATTTGTCTTCATATGCGCGTAGAGAAATCAGTAAATCTCATGGTAGATTTTTAGGGAGTTCTTCGCCCCCCCCCCACCCATCTACAGATATTTTCATTCGGTACTTAAAGGGAAAAAACGATGCTTCTCTTATTCTTTAAGACACATGAAGCTGATAAAGTAGAGTTCATCTGTTTCAATGACCTCGGCGTACAGGTGGATATTGTGGTCAGCATTATGTCCAGCCGCCTTTGTTTCCGAAACTTAAGTCAGGTACTCATCAGAGCTGGGTGGACTCAGGGACTCAGCTTTTCGTATTAGCTTACAGTAAATGTAAAAAGTTAAGTTCATGTTTCGTACATGTTTTTGGTGGAAAATAAAGGGATAGTGTATTGACAAATGTGGTTCTTGCAGTTATTTTAGTTAAAGCAAGTTAAAATATTTAATTTGGTATAACCGGCTTTTTCTTTCAATTTCGATATTTTAAAATACATTTAATTCTATTTCAAGTAAATGATTATCTAGAAAACGTATCAAGAATGGCACTAGAATGCATTTCTAGTGAAGTGGAGTACGGTGTAATCGTAATGTAGAACTCTGGAGATTTGGTTTACACATCGATTTGCACGTCTTTGTGCGGTTGTTTTTAGTGTAAAAGTGTATGGAGCATCAATGCCCGTCTTAGTGCGGTTGTGTTTATTGTAAAACTGTGCCGGGTATCAATATCAGTGTTTGTGTTCAAATGTGTTTTGTGTACATTTTAACGATTTGTATGTTAGTCTAAAGTTTTAATTAAAATACAATTTACGTCGCAAGAAATGTTTAATTAACACACAGTTACATTGTAATGTTTAATTAATGAACAATTTCCATCGCAGTGTTTTATGCGCATATAATGTTGATATAGCTTTTAATTACTGCCCAATGTACATCGCAATTTTTAAATTACTGCATAATTTACATAGCAATGTTTATTAATTTATTTATCGTGATGTTAAATTAGCGCAAAATAACATTGTGACTTTTTATGAACAATTCAAATAGGTACGTTAAATTAATACATAATTAATACCTAATTTACATCTTTATGTTTAATTAATACACAATTTACATCACAGTGTAAGCTACTTCCGCCCCTCGAAATGCTACAAATTATCACCTTGTATGTGTTACATTCTAAATTAAATGGAGACGTATATATATATATATATATATATATATATATATATATATATATATATATATATATAGTGTGTGTGTGCTAATATACATGACTATTTCATTTCGTGTACTGATTTCTTTACATCCACTATAGTGTACTAGCAATCCAACCCATCGAAACACGGATACATCACGTTCGCGTTGTTAGCCTTATAGTTTGTGCATGGCTACACACGAATGACACGTTAGTCAGTCATTAATGATGTGTGCCAGTTTTTTTGCTATGGGCGGTGTGTGGGAGGTGGTGGATGTTGATGGATGGATGAGACATTCACTTTTTTATGATGCCACTGATGGTATTGATACCCTCGTATGCACATACACACACACAGGCACACACACATATGCACACGCACACACACACACACACACACACACATATATATATATATATATATATATATATATATATATATATATATATATATATATATATATATATATATACATATATATATTTATATATATATATATATATATTTATATATATATATATATATATATATATATATATATATATATATATATATATATATATGTGTGTGTGTGTGTGTGTGTATAAAATGCATGTATAAAATGAAAACATACATTACACTTACTTTCACTACGATTAATTGATAATGTTGACAATTTAAGGCAATGGTATAGAGGATTGTTCTTCGCAACTTGTTGATATACTTTATAAAAATTCTTTTTTAAAAAAAAAATATAAATAAACTATCATTAAAAGTATAAATAAGCATTTATTACCATATACATTTTTTGGTTTATAGTATTTATCAAGTTTTTTTTTTCTTTTCTTGCTTTTAAAAAGAGTAGTTTCAAAGAATACAATTGAACCAATGTTCCAGTTCTTGCCTGGTTTTTTGTTTAATAAAAAAATGAAACTAGTTTCGGATAATAAAACTCAATCTCTTATAAGCAGGCCTATATAAAAAAAAAAAGCTTTGTTTGACGTGAGCTTTCGACATTTATTTTAGTGTTGTTACAACGTTGTTTTATTATTGTTTTTCGGTCAGTTCGAAATTTCAAACTCAGTAGTTCAATTTGAATTGATTTTGTGATTATCTTATTAACTTTTACAAGTGGGGGCAATTTAACACAACATATCCCGAATGCAGATTACATTTTTTTTCAATGATTTATAACGAATTCTTACAAAAATGAATGATATAATGTTAGTACAATAACTCAGTTTTTGTACATAATGAATGACACAATGTTAGCGTAATAAAACAGTTATTGTTCATACTGAATAACATGTGTGTACGATATGACAGTTTTTGTACATATTGAATGACATAATTTTTTTTATAATAAAAAAAAGTTGTACATACTGAATGACGAATTGTACGACAGAACAGTTTTTGTACATACAAATTCGTCAAAGCTTATTTTATCACACCTCCCCCCTAATACCCTCCCCCATAGCCCTTCCCTCAGCACTTAAAGAAACGCATTCAATAATCTAAATACGCTACGCTGTAACCTGCTGGACAAATCTAGTTATGCTAACATCATCTTGTGTTCGCTATACTCGATAGCTTTTTTTTTTTTGCGTTCTACCTTCTATTTTTTTTCTCTCCCGCCTTTCTCTCTCCTTAGCAGTCCGCGCACTTGAAACTAATCAGACGATTAACAATTTTGTTGCTATTTTCTTTTTTCTTGGGCTAATATTTCAATTTCTGCGGAGCAAGAAAACAGTTCAGTTCTTTCTAGTCTTATTATGTGGTCATATACTTTGTGGTTTTCGTCGTAGGATGTTGAGACTGGTTTTACTTTCTTATGGATGTGTCTGTTAGGATTAGTTTCAATTTCATGCTAGCTAAATATAGGAATTAAAAAGTATATAGTTTTTGATTATAGGAGAGTGTTTTCGTTAATTTATTCTTCTATCGGGCTTGTAAGTAGGTCACCAAATTATTGTTCACTTTCTTGCCAGCTAATATGTTTAAACCAAGTGTGAATATATTTATTAGATCGGTACAAAAATAGAAATGCTACTGCTAGTATTGTTAAGTAATTTGAATTGTAAACAATGATAATGATATACTACAAGATGTAGGCTAGCATTAAATAAAATATAGCCTATGATAAATTGTGATTTTTTTTAAAAAAAAGCATACAGTTTGTTATTATTTATTCGAAACCGAAACAAGTTTTCTAAACGTATTTACAATTTTAATATAATATTTTTAGCCTAAGCCTGCCAGTACTTTATTCGATTCTGTTATTGGTACATTTAAAAAAATATTTGTTTCGTTTTGGGTACTCCTGGTATTTTATAATCTTGAAGCCAGGCCTACAAACGAATAGCCGCCATTATTTTTTGTTATCAGTGTGTATCATGTTCACAACAACTAATTTAGTTCGAAAATTATATCTCTACCTGGCCTAACGAGATTTATAATTTTAAACGAGAGAGACCGAGACTTACAAGCCCTTCGGGTGGCGTAGTCTGATGAAATCATTGTTTAGTAACATTCTATTTTTTCCTATATTCCTTTATTTATTCGGAATCGCTGCATATAGTATATATATATATATATATATATATATATATATATATATATATATATGTATATATATATATATATATATATATAATTAAATATATATAAGGCAAGGTTAAATACAGGCCCTAATGACCTCACATGTGTATAGCAATCCGGCGGTCAAATGATTGATTAATGACGGTTTAATTAAAAACGAAATCTCCAGGGAATAAGTTACCACGTCTAGTGACTACAAACTAGATCGCCTACCTAGGCTGATGTTTCCAAGTGATCAGCAAAGCAAAACAAGTTCGCCATTAACAAATTCTCCGACACAAGTGGTCTAATTGGAGTTAGGTTTCCGAGGCGTGTTATCTCTGTATGGATTTCGGACTTGAACGATCAGAAATAAAAAAACGAAACTTGTAAATCGTGATGTGTTGAAGGGTGGGGGGCTGTTTGAGGAAAATATGGTGTTTGTTTGGTGAACGCGAGAGTCTGTTAGGTTGTGTTGTGGACGGTCTAAAAAAATTTGTTAGGTTGTGTTGTGAACGGTCTAAAATAATTTGTTAGGTTGTGTTGTGGACTGTCTAAAATAATTTGTTAGGTTGTGTTGTGGACAATTTAAAAAAAAATGTTAGGTTGTGTTGTGGACGGTCTAAAAAAATTTGTTAGGTTGTGTTGTGAACGGTCTAAAATAATTTGTTAGGTTGTGTTGTGGACGGTCTAAAATAAATTTTTAAGGTTGTGTTTTGGACGGTCTAGAGAGAATTTGTTAGGTTGTGTTTTGGAGAGTCTAAAATAATTTGTTAGGTTGTGTTGTGGACGGTCTAAAATAATTTGTTAGGTTGTGTTGTGGAGAATTCGTTGCGTACACCACACGGAGAAAATGCTGCAAGCGATACCAGAAAAGGTAAGTTGTCACGTATGTGTTTTATCGTTATTTTGTTATGATCAACCTCATCACCGTATGGCTAAGATTTTAATTCGAGTTATCTTAATATTTCAGGGTTATTGATTTTGGCTTATAATCTCGAATCATAGTTTTGGTTAGTGTACGACATTAAGGGTATGTTCTGGTTAAGGATTCAGGTTATCAAAATATTTTTGTAAGCTAAGCATACCGCTAGGTAAAAGCTAAGAACCTAACGGTATTGCTATAGATTATCGTTGAGGTTAATGTCTTTAGTTAATGTTTAAATGCACAATATAAGGTTACCCATACAACATTTGCTAAAATTCAGAATTGGATTTTGATTAAGGTTTTAGAATTGTATTTTTGTTTCATTTAGAGTAACCTCAAACCTCTTTCAAATTTACCACCTGTTTCAGTGATCTCGGCATACGTGTAGATACTATGGTCAGCACTATGCCCAGCGGCTTGTACTTTACTAACGTGAGTCAGGTACAAGCCAGGGCTGGGTGGACTCAGTGAGTCAGGTACCCATCAGAGCTGGGTGGACTAGAGTCAGGTACCCATCAGAGCTGGGTGGACTCAGTGAGTCAGGTACCCATCAGAGCTGGGTGGACTAGAGTCAGGTACCCATCAGAGCTGGGTGGACTCAGTGAGTCAGGTACCCATCAGTGCTGGGTGGACTCAGTGAGTCAGGTACCCATCAGAGCTGGGTGGACTAGAGTCAGGTACCCATCAGAGCTGGGTGGACTCAGTGAGTCAGGTACCCATCAGAGCTGGGTGGACTAGAGTCAGGTACCCATCAGAGCTGGGTGGACTCAGTGAGTCAGGTACCCATTAGAGCTGGCTGGACTCAGTGAGTCAGGTACCCATCAGAGCTGGGTGGACTCAGTTAATCAGGTACCCATCAGAGCTGGGTGGACTAGAGTCAGGTACCCATCAGAGCTGGGTGGACTCAGTGAGTCAGGTACCCATCAGAGCTGGGTGGACTAGAGTCAGGTACCCATCAGAGCTGGGTGGACTCAGTGAGTCAGGTACCCATCAGAGCTGGGTGGACTCAGTGAGTCAGGTACCCATCAGAGCTGGGTGGACTCAATGAGTCAGGTACCCATCAGAGCTGGGTGGACTCAGTGAGTCAGTTACCCATCAGAGCTGGGTGGACTCAGTGAGTCAGGTACCCATCAGAGCTGGGTGGACTCAGTGAGTCAGGTACCCATCAGAGCTGGGTGGACTCAGTGAGTCAGGTACCCATCAGAGCTGGGTGGACTCAGTGAGTCAGGTACCCATCAGAGCTGGGTGGACTCAGGAACGTCTTACAGACTCGTGCCCGGGATCCGAACTCGATACATTCGAGTTAGCATCCGATCACACGGTCAGCACGTTAGGTTTACCGTCTCGTATGTATTCAGTTTGTTCCATAATATATACAACGAGCCGACCCGCGGCATATCATACGCCGCTATTTAGTTGTTGTTTTTTCTACTTTTCAGTAATTTATAATTTGTGAATTCGACAGTACCAACGCTGCCACTGAAAACATTTCTATAAAACACTATAACTAGCTCGTTAAGGACGATACCCCCCCTCCATCCCCCCTTCCGTTAAAGTAAATTCCACTTAGTTACCCTCCCCCCTACGTTTAAAATAGTTTCAAACTAAATTATCTGCCCCTAATAGTCGTCACTAAAACCGGCTCTGCTTGTAAACATTTAGCGTGAACCACAGCTCACCAGATCATGTAGGGGTGGGGATGGTAGCGTTTTCTAGCGTCTCCCAGAAGAGAATTATATATATAGATATTTTCTGAGCGATGCTTCAGATATGGTAAGCTAAAGTAGCTATCATGAAAACACGCATGGCCTATTATTTGGGGTTGGGGGGGGGTGTAATTTATTCACAGAGCGAAATTATTACGCTACATGAATTCATTTGATGATAGCTGTATACATCATGGTCTATTCCAACATTTGATGATAGCAGTATACATTATGGGCTATTCCAACATTTGATGATAGCAGTATACATCATGGGCTATTCCAAAACTTGATGATAGCAGTATACATCATGGGCTATTCCAACATTTGATGATAGCAGTATACATTATGGGCTATTCCAACATTTGATGATAGCAGTATACATCATGGGCTATTCCAACATTTGATGATAGCAGTATACATCATGGGCTGTTCCAACATTTGATGATAGCAGTATACATCATGGGCTATTCCAACATTTGATGATAGCTGTATTCCTTCTTGCATTCTAATTGAGAGAAGAGACCACCGATTGGTCGGCCTCTGTTTGAGCCGTTGGTAACCAACCGTTTACAAATTGGAACATCAAACACATTTCCTTTTCCACGGTTTTTTTTTTGCACGCTTCTGTGAACACTTAGCACCCTCCCCCCCCCCCCCCACACACACGCACGCATACACGCACGCACACCCACCCACACATACATATAAATATATATATAATATATGCGGTGAAGCTTAGAATTAGTGAGGTCGTGTTGTGGAAGGTTTAGTAAAAATTTGTAGCTTACATCACACTTAGAACATGCCGGTAGGGGTAAGTGCTTACAGTCAACGTTTTATTATTTTTGTTCTTGTTGTTGTTGTGGTAAGGCGTAACACCTTAGGGTCGTGTTTGTAATTTAGACTTAATGGTTTAGGGTTAATTATTAATTAATAATTAAAATTTTGCGCCCCCCTCGGGAGCAAATTTTCAATTTGCACCCCCCTCAACTTTTCGATTTGCACCCCCCCCCCCCCCTCAAACTTTTGATTTTCACCAACCCCCCATCCCTCAAACTGCAAAACTGCAGCTAAAATGACATATTAATTTGTTTTTACAACCCATTTTGGCGCCCCCTAAGGTCGGCGCCCGGGGACATATTTCCCCCCCCCCCCCCATCGCTACGCCTCTGAGAAAAAAAGTACAAGAAATGTATTTGGTTATTATGTTGAATCATAGTTTCGGTCAGTATACGATATTAGATGTATGTTCTGGTTAAGAATATACATTAATATTTTTCATAAATAAGACTGAACACTAGGATAAGGTACGACCCTAAAGATATTGCTATAGATTAACGTTGAGGTTAATGCGTTTGGTTAATCTTCAAACGCACATTTTACGTTATCCATATAACATTTCGTTACATTCAGAGTTAGGTTAAGTGGGCGGTGTCATTTGTCATCCTAAAGAAAATAACTCCATTTAGAAGGTCTCTATTTTATTTCTGAATACCAACTTGAAAGTAGAACCCTTCCTTTCTTCCTGGGTTTGCAAGGTTCAGTGATTGCCTAGCGGGTTCTACGCCTATATATATATATATATATATATATATATATTATAATTTTATATAGTGGTGAGGAGGGAGGACTGCTAAATCAAAACTTCATCAAGTGCGTCTTAGCACATAGTTAGGCAATTTTTCTGTAAACCAACTTAGTAGTCCGATTCCACAAACCCTTTCATTACGTCTCATATTTCCGCTTGGTTGACTTTTGGCGCTGTCTTTAATGGAGCAACTGGGATGGTTCACTGATCACAGGTCTTCTCGTCTGCCAACATTAAACATCTGGTCCCCCTGTTTTTAAATTTCACATCGTCTTGATGTTTTTCTATTCTGTTGGTGAAATGTTTGCATCGTGGAGTGTTGTGGGTTCATGCATGTTGTGTTATAAGGTTGGGTTGGGCTGGGGTTTGACCGCGATGGGTGACACCTTTAAGTGGGTAACACACCATCAAGTTAATGACACCATTAAGTGGGGACAACATCAATTGGCTGACACCATTACATGGGTAACACCATAAAGTGGGTGACACCATGAAGAGGATGACACCTTCAAGTGGGTGACACCATTAAGTGGGTGACACCATAAAGTGGGTGACACCATGAAGTGAATGACACCTTCAAGTGGGTGACACCATTAAGTGGGTGACACCATTAATTTAATGACACCATCAAGTTAATGACACCATCAAGTTAATGACACCATTAAGTTAATGACACCATCAAGTTAATGACACCATCAAGTTAATGACACCAGTAACTTGGTGACACCCTCAAGATGCTGACACCATTAAGTTGGTGACACCATCAAGTAGGTGATACCATTAAGTTGGTGACACCATCACGTCGAAGACACCGATACGAAAAATGACCCACTTTAACAGGATATCTGATTTGTACACTTGATAAATCTCTAAATTTAAAATCATACTAAACCCTCAACGCGTGTACACTAAACGCGTGTACACTTTATGTCAGTAAAACACCATCATAGACACAAAACTCTATAATTTTTGGGAATTATATTTTAGGGGCTGTAAAGGGGAGGGGGGATGACGACCTCAGCTTCAGCATTGGGTGTCACCTGACATTTGGAGTTGACATTGGTAAAAGAAAGGTTACATTAAAAAAAACTCCATGGGATTACATAAGGCGGGGAAAAAAGCACCATACAAATACGGGCCTAGCGGTAGAGCGCTAAACTGCTTGCCCGAGGGTCTCGAGTTCGAAAACGAGTTCAAGCTAGTAGAGCTTAAGTCTACCTTGCTCTGATGGGTGCGTAACACACGTTAGAGAAAGTAAAAGAGGCTGGGAGCATAGTGCTGACTACATTATCCCATGTATGCCGATGGCCGATGTCATTGAAACAGTTGTACTCTACTTCACCATAGACCGTCAGGGAATTTTAATAAAAATAAAAATATACCGATATAAGTCAATAATATATCTCCACTTAACTGTACAATTCAAATAATTAGCATTATATATTAGTAAATATTACTCAATATATTAGAGTAAATGTATAAATTAATATTAATTTTCTTTAGTTACGTCCCTTTCAACAATTAAGAAGATAAACAAGGGAATTAACATTTAACTTTGAACCAAAAAGTAAAAAGAAAAACAAGAATACATCTACATTTTAAATTTTTAATGTAAAAAATACATTCACACTTTATCTTTAAATCGTAAACTACACGCAATCGAAGTCTGGAATTATTTTGTGTATAAACATTATACTTTATACCTTTTAGAATTATTTTAAAAATAGAAAAAGCTTAAATGGATTGTATGCTAAGTTTATACTCTTTTGAAATTTGTATAGTTTAATTATTATGATGGTATCTGTCATCCGCAAACAATTTTAATTCTTTAAAAATAAATAAGGGAAGTTGTACATTATCTTATAGAACGTAATTTTATATTTGAGAAGGATAGTAGCGGGAAATAACAATCCATCACAACCATGGCAGACGACAAAGACCATGAAGAACATGTGCCAGAATCTCCAGAAATCCATTTTGAACCCATTGTTAAGTTGTCCCTCGTTGAGATTAAGACAATGGAAGAAGATGAAGAAGTGTTGTTAAACTTGAGAGCAAAGCTTTTCCGCTATGATCATGATGCAAAGCCTAAAGAATGGAAAGAAAGAGACACGGGAGAATGCAAAATTTTGAAACACACAAAAAAAAAACGGCCTGATTAGGATTTTAATGAGAAGAGATAAAACACTGAAAATTTGTGCCAATCACTATATCTATCCATCTAAGGAACTCAAACCCAACTGTGGCAGTGATCGGGCATGGGTTTGGTCCACTACAGGAGATTTTGCAGATGATGAAAGCAAAGAAGAGGTGCTTGCCATCGGATTTGCAAATGCAGAAAATACCCAAAAGTTTAAAACAGTATTTGATGAGTCTGCAGAGCAAAAAAATTCTACCGCCCCCCCCCCCCCCGAAAGAAATGAAATGTATATAATTTATATAGAAAATATATACTTTTACCAGTGTCCGCCCCCAGAAGAAAGTCTACCGCCTCCTCCCCCCCCCCCCCGAAAATTTCCAGTGCTCCCCCCCCCCCCCCGGAGAAAAAAGTCTGGAAGAAACACTGAAATGAAGAAAGTTTTGAACACAAAGTCAGTTAAAGAAAATGGAGATACTACAGTATTTGATGAGTCTGCAGACAGAGCAAATGAAGAAAGTTTTGAACACCAAGTCAGTTATAGAAAATTGAGATACTAATGCTGAAAAAAAAAGATGACGAGAAGGAAAAAGTGGATGATGGAACCACTGAGCTGGCTGGTCAGTTGAAAGACTTAAATGTCAATAAGCATACAGAAGAGACCCCTGCTGAGGGTAGTAGTGAGTGATATTTAAATTTGACAGTGAAAATCATTTTACATCTTGCCACAGTCTCAGTGGCGTAGCGAGGTCGGGTGTCACCCGTTGCGGCACTTAATGGTGTCACCCCCCAGAGGCGTTGCGACCCTTCCCGGGGACAAACTTTCAAACTTTCGATTTGAACCCGATCCCCTCAAACATTTGATTTGCCCCCCCCCCCACTCCTCAAACTTTCGATTTGCACCCCCCTCCTCAAAATTTCGATTTGCACCCCCCCCCTCAAATTTTTCTCTATATATTTTGCTATTTTTTGCCTTAGTGTCACACCCCCCCCCCTAAATGGTGTCACCCGGTGTGGTCCGCACCCCCACTCCCCTCGCTACGCATCTGCACAGTCTACATGTTGTGTTTAACATTGATTCCTTTCAGCACTCTCCTACCTACCTCACTGGCAGAATAAAGGGCAGTGTTGTATTCATAATGACATTGGTCAGCGGTTTACGTAACTCTAAAATATCCTTATGTCTAGAATTAAGGTGATGTCAATTAACAGAGGTTTGAAACATTTTTTTGGATAAAGTAATGAACCTCATGTGCATGTTTCTTGCAATAGTCATCATTGATTACATTTTTTTTTATGACAAAAGGTGCTTTACTGGCTACCAAGTAGTTATTTTAATTCTATGTAATTAAAATAAATTAAGGATAAAGAAATAATTTTTTAAGAAAAAAATTTCTTTCAATTCTTAATGGTTACAAAATGGATGGGTATAGTATTGTAATATTATAAAGTTTATTGGTCCAGTTTCTTCAAAAAAATATTTTGTTTTTAAAATCCATAGCAAATTCTTGTCCAAATGAAAGTTTAAATGGATGAGCAGTTTTTGGTTGTTTTTTTTTGTACTAAGTCATTAAAATAGTTAAATTGTTTTTTTAGCTCAAATATGTAGATCAGTACAATTGGATCATTAAACTTTCAATTTGTTTGACCGAGTAAACTATTTTATTTTTAACATACTGTCATATTTTGTAAATAAATTGTAAACATTGTGCAATGTAAAAAAAAAAATTGTTTAAAAAAAATTAAAAAATAATATGTAGATAGATGTTCACAGCATGTTCTTAAAGCAAAATATTTTATTTTAGTTACATTAATCGTACAATAGGCAAGAAAATTTTATGCAATCATACCAAATTAAAAATAAATATTTTTAAAAATACGGCAAGCGTTAAAAATATGTTTACAATTTTCCAAATTAAAGTCTTTTTTGGAACAATCGATTACACTCATTTTCATATTTTTGTATTGAATACCCCCCCTCCTCCCCCCCCCCCCGTTAAAGTAAAGTCCACTTAGTTACACCCCCCTACGTTTAAAATCGTTTCAAACTAAATTGTCTGCCCCTAATAGTTGTCACTAAACCCGGCTCTGCTTGTAAACATTTAGCGTGAACCACAGCTCACCAGACCATGTAGGGGTGGGGGTGGTAGGGAGCGCGCTTACAGCTTGTTTTCTAGCGTCTCCCAGAAGAGAATTATATATATAGATAACACCCCAATCACCACAACACTCTGACTCTACTAACCTGATTACAAATAAAAGTATTAGATAAATTACTATAATATTACAAGTAATTATTCGTTTGAATATGCTTTCTGGCAAAAACTATTTGGAACCAGCTTTTTCAAGCTTATTACAATCGAGGTGCATTTATAAAAATAGATACCATGATTTAATTGTTCACTGTGCTAAGATCAATTAAAAGCGAGCTTATTTTGTAAACAGATTGGATTTTGTTTACTCAGTTGTTTCCACAGACATTTCGATGTTAAATGTGTGGACGTCCATATAAAACCGTGGCCCGGTGACGGCCTGGCCTAGCGGTAGAGAGCTAGGCTGCTAACTTGAAAGTCTCGAGTTCGAATCCGGGTTCAAGTCAGTAGAGCGTCCCTGAGTTCACCGGCTGGGTACATAACTCACATTTAAGAGAGCAAAGGCTGCTGAGCATAGTGCTGAACACACTATCCTCTCATATGCCGATGTCACAGAAACAGGTGAACTCTACTTCACTTGCCCAATAGACGATCAGGTTCGAAACAAAGTAACTACATTTACACATAGAGTACTTCGTTATTACAAACGAATCCTTGAAATTTATCGATGGATACTCACACAATCTGAAATCGAACTCGAGTATTTTTTACCTTATCTATTTGTGTATCGATACAACAAGACTTGACGCCATCCGTTCTTTGATTAGTATTGAAGGCGTTCTGGCCATGTTATAGATTAATGAGAATCGATTACTCGCTAGTAGTTTTTTAACGATTGCGAACTAGTTTAGTGAAGGTTCAAACAACGAATACAGTTGTATTCGTATTCGTTTTGTCAGTTGTGGGTGTAGTGTAATGAGGTGGAAGGTATTGGTTATTTGTGTGAAGTTACTTTCCAATTTTGTTTTAGAAATAAGGGGTCATCCATAAATGACGTCACGCTTTTTTGGACGATTTTTACCTCCCCCCCCGCCCCTCCGTCACACATCGTCACAAAAAGCCAGACCCCCCCCCCTAAAATGACGTCACGCCTCAGCCTACAACCCCCCTCAAAATTGCAGTTGAATTTTTTTTAACATCGATATTTTTCCAAAATCTTGTCTGAAATACGTCAAAATAGAGTATTTTAATCAATTCCTATTACAATTTATTAAAACTGTTTCCTAAAGCGCAAAATAACGTCTAAAATTCGTATTCTAACATTTCTTTCCTATAAAGCAAAAGTGTGACGTCGCACCATCTGAACCCCCCCCTCCCCCTCATCACACATCGTCACAAAATTACCGATCCCCCTCCCCCATAAGAGTGTGACGTCATTTATGGACGACCCCTAAGAGATATTATTTTGTTGTGTGTTGTTCAGTCTACATAATTTAGATTTATCAGACATCGTTTTCTCATTCGTGGTGTTCATTGCAGTTGGGTAGACTCTCTAGTTTGATTTTGGGGTGGGAAAGGGCCATGGGGTGTGGTTGGGGGTGGGGGTAGGAAAGGGTCGTGGGGGATGAAAGGGTTATGGGGTTTGGTTAGGGGTGGGTTAGGAAAGGGTCGTGGGTTGTGGTTGGGTGTGGGGGTAGGAAAGGGACATAGAGTGTGGTTGGGGTGGCTTAGGAAAGGGTCGTGGGTTGTGGTTGGGGGTGGGGGGGTGGGAAAGGGACATGGGGTGTGGTTGGGGGTGGGTGTGGGAAAGGGACATTGAGTGTGGTTGGGGTGGGGGTGGGAAAGGGTCGTGGGGGATGAAAGGGTTATGGGGTTTGGTTAGGGGTGGGTTAGGAAAGGGTCGTGGGTTGTGGTTGGGTGTGGGGGTAGGAAAGGGACATAGAGTGTGGTTGGGGTGGCTTAGGAAAGGGTCGTGGGTTGTGGTTGGGGGTGGGGGGGTGGGAAAGGGACATGGGGTGTGGTTGGGGGTGGGTGTGGGAAAGGGACATTGAGTGTGGTTGGGGTGGGGGTGGGAAAGGGTCGTGGGGGATGAAAGGGTTATGGGGTTTGGTTAGGGGTGGGTTAGGAAAGGGTCGTGGGTTGTGGTTGGGTGTGGGGGTAGGAAAGGGACATAGAGTGTGGTTGGGGTGGCTTAGGAAAGGGTCGTGGGTTGTGGTTGGGGGTGGGGGGGTGGGAAAGGGACATGGGGTGTGGTTGGGGGTGGGTGTGGGAAAGGGACATTGAGTGTGGTTGGGGTGGCTTAGGAAAGGGTCGTGGGTTGTGGTTGGGGGTGGGGGTGGGAAAGGGACATGGGGTGTGGTTGGGGGTGGGGGTGGGAAAGGGACATGGGTTGTGGTTGGGGGTAGGGATGTGGTTGGGGTGGGGGTGGGAAAGGGACATGGGGTGTGGTTGGGGGTGGGGGTGGGAAAGGGACATAGAGTGTGGTTGGGGGTAGGGATGTGTTTGGGGTGGGGGTGGGAAAGGGACATTGAGTGTGGTTGGGGTGGGGGGGGGTGGGAAAGGGACATGGGTTGTGGTTGGGGGTAGGGATGTGGTTGGGGTGGGGGTGGGAAAGGGACATGGGGTGTGGTTGGGGTGGGGGGGGGTGGGAAAGGGACATGGGTTGTGGTTGGGGGTAGGGATGTGGTTGGGGTGGGGGTGGGAAAGGGACATTGAGTGTGGTTGGGGGTGGGGGTGGGAAAAGGGACATTGAGTGTGGTTGGGGGTGGGGGTGGGAAAGGGACATGGGGTGTGGTTGGGGTGGGGGGGGGGTGGGAAAGGGACATGGGTTGTGGTTGGGGTGGGGGTGGGAAAGGGACATGGGGTGTGGTTGGGGGTGGGGGTGGGAAAAGGGACATAGAGTGTGGTTGGGGGTGGGGGTGGGAAAAGGGACATTGAGTGTGGTTGGGGGTGGGGGTGGGAAAGGGACATTGAGTGTGGTTGGGGTGGGTAAGGAAAATGTGGGTTGTGGTTGGGGGTGGGAAGATTTGGGAGGGGTGGGGGAGAATGTTATGGATCAACTATATTTCGTTTACGAAAAAAATAGTTCTCAATTAAATAAGAATTTAAAAAAAAATCAATTTACTTTTTTTTTTGCTATAATTTATTTAGTTTGTAGATCTTATATTTCTACATTTCATTTATCGCTCTTTCGTCTTCATTCCTTTCGAATTGATTTTTTTTATACCTGCATTTATTCTTTCGACATGTATGATATACATGCCTAGAAAAAATAATCGCAGCAAGTTAATTAAGATGTTAGGAGGGAAAAAAAATTTCATATAATTTTAACTTTGTACGAGATTTTTTCTAGACATGTAAAGTATACATTTTTAGGAATATTTTTTTTAAGAAAAATTAATAGTTTTTGTGGGGCGACTTTTTATTATCTAGTCTACATATTTTTTTTTTTTTTTTAATAACTTTATTTTTAAATAGAAATCATTACATCAATATATACAAATGTGTGTGTGCTTGACATAGTGTGTATTTAACATAGTTCAAACATTAATAAAAATTGTCATTACATGAACAAAATGGTGAACATTATTAAAAAAAGGATCAACAATTCAAATGAAGATAACCAGAATTAAAGAAATACAAACATGGTTTTTTTTTACCATAATAGTTTTAAGTGTTTTTACAGTTTTGTTGAGAATTTTTTGCATCTAGTCTACATATGCCAACGTGCCAGCGTAATAAATCTGATTCCATTAGACGTTACATAAGTCTCGATAAAATATTTAAAATCTATTAAAAAACAACACTAGTTTTTTTAAGGTTTTCTAGCTCTCTAGAAAATATTGGCGAATTTTATATTTAGAATTGTTGTCATATTTTTAGATTTTCCCTATCATCACGCAAAAGCGTTATGTTCACCAATTAATTATACGCCATTGATAAGGAGTTACTGCCTTCTAATTGCGGTTATTGCTACAGCGTGATTTCCCTCCCCTGATGCCGAGGTACAATATGGAGTTATTGACAGCCAGCCTAGGGAACCCGGTCATGATTTACACGCCAATAGAGGAGAATTATGGGCAACTATGGAGGGACTTGTTACCTCCCTTTGTTCATTATCACCCTCACCCCTGACCTAACCCACCCCACCCCCACCCACTCCTTATGTTCTCGTGACCCACCTCCCTAATAATCGATTCTTCGTTGGAAAATCATGCAGCCAGATAATAGGATATGGCGTTTAGTTAAAGTACGGGGGGTGGGGGTGGGGGGGGGGGGGGAGGAGAGTTTGGTGGCAAGACTGATGTCAGAATTTTACACTGGGGGGGAAATTTCCGGTGGGGGCACTTGAAACTTTCAGGGGTGCGAACAGTACTTGTATGTATAGTATATATTTTTTATTATTATATTTTAATTTCACATCTTTTAAGGCATGCTGTGGCAAGCTAAAACTCAGATACAAGGTGAGGTAATGGCTTAACTGAAAATGGGCTGCTTAGCTCGAATTTTTAATAGATTAGCCTGTCGTCCCTCCTGGGACACATGCCGCTGACAAGAGCTTTCCAGGCGTCTCTGTCCTGGGCTAGTCTCTCCAACTGTCCCCAGGTGTCCTGGGCTAGTCTCTCCAACTGTTCCCAGGTGTCCTGGGCTAGTCTCTCCAACTGTCCCCAGGTGTCCTGGGCTAGTCTCTCCAACTGTCCCCAGGTGTATCCAATCCTCTTGGTGTCTTCTTCCAGGTCACGTCTCCAGGTCTTTCTTGGTCTGCCCTCTTTTCCTTTTACACTGTGGATATATATATATATATATATATATATATATATATATATATATATATATATATATATATATATATATATAAATTTAATATTAAAATCTAATAATTTTTTTCTCTTTTGTCCATTGGGGCGGGGTAGTGGACGCGGTACTGGGGGTGCAGTAGTTTAACCCAGCGAGGGGTATTTGATATTGGTGTAGGGTAGATGGACTATTTAAAGTCAATCACTTTAAATTAATTTAGACTATAATTATCTTAAATTGATACCCTACCGTGTTTATAAACACAAGGTCCGCGTGAGTCAATCGTGTGCTTAATTCCACGAAAATTTTCAACAAAAGAAGAAATATAAGCTTGATAGTGCTTTGTTTGGAATGTATTTAACCTGGTTGATTTGTCACCGTATTTTGATATAGAGCTGTACTAACTAATTAAACAATGATCTTGTAATTGTGAGCACTGCATGGGTTCCATATGGCACTGTACAATAATTATTTAAGGCCTTTTAAGGCATATCCGCATATCCTGGGAAGTTTAAAGCCCAGAAGCAGGGGGGGGGGGGGTAACGGCTTTACTAACAATGGGCTGCTTAACTAGAATTAATTGCCCTTGATTGCTATTAACACCGTTTAAGCTACGATTAATAATTACGTAGCGAGTACTACGCTTGCGAGAGGGTATATGTATGCGGGAATTTTAGAGAATTGGAGTTGATTTTGGTGATTTGTAGTAGTTCGTTGTTAAGTGAAGTAGTGCGTTGATTAAGGTTGTGTTGACTTCCGTTGAGTTGTGCCGACTTTATTTGGTGCAGATTCGTATTCGGAATATATTATGTCGGATCTCTTACCTGAAAACGTAAGTAGGGTCATACATTTACACATTATATGACACAATCTCTGGAAAAAAATATCACTGGCATAATATTTCAGGGCAAAATATATCAGTACAGTGTATGAGACAACATTTCTTAGACAAAATATATCTTTGGGATCGTACATAAACAGCTTCACTTTTTTACCTCCCCCTCACTTCCAACAAACATCGTCATTAAATCGAGATTCCCCCTACCTAAAATGACGTCAAACCTCATCACTTTTCAAAAGTGCAAGACAAAGCAATATGCTTTATAAACGAGTCTTTCATAACAGAGAACTGTGGCGGTCTTAGTCTTGATAAAAATATCTCACAAGTGTATCTCACCATCTCACAAAAACGTCTCACAAAAATATCTCACAAAAATATCTCATAAAAATATCTCACAAAAATATCTCACAAAAATATCTCCCAAAAATATCTCACAAAAATATCTCACAAAAATATCCGCATAAAAATACCTCACAAAGAAAAATAACATTGCAAAATCTCTTGCATAAACTAATCAACGGCATCTATTGATATTTTGTTTGGAATGAGGGTGGGAGTGGGTTTAAGATTCTCAAAGCCATATCCGGTCTTCTCTATTGATTGGTTCTATATGGTCTTAGACATCAATACTTGGCCGAAAATCACATTTGCCGGTTGTGAAAATTCTATCTATGTGTGAAGAAGGGAGGAGGTGTGGATGGATCAATGTCGTGTCTGCAATAATATAATCGAAGCGACGAAGGCGTATTAATTAGAATACGAGGTCGTTATCAAGATTTAATTTTTTATGGTATGCGATATTCTAGGAGCAGTAGTATAACGAGGTGGGGGCGGGGGCAGAGGCATAGCGACCCTTCCCGGCGCCCGGGGACAAACTTTAAATTCGACGCCCCCCCCCATATATTTTTTATATTTATAATGCAAAACTGCAACCAAATGAGCTTTTAATTTTTTTCAACCCATTTAGGCGCCCCTTAGGGTCGGCGCCCGAGGACATATGTACCCCCCGCCCACCCCTCGCTACGCCTCTGGGCGGGGGTTGTGGTCCGCACCGGGTGACACCAATGGGAGAGGGTGCGGGGGTGGGGCACCATTTCGTGTGAAGATAAAGGAGGGGGGTGGTGACACGACATTGAAAAATCTGAAAATTATTGTTAAATAAAATTTGTTCCTGTTAAAACTAAAGGAGTAGGGTGAGCTCTGATATGACACCGAACATGCTAAATTATTGGAGGAGGTAGGGGTAAGACAATTCGTTACCACACTCGACCCTGCTGCCTTGGAATACCAAATCCATGCCCAAATTTATGTTCACTGCCTATATAACGTCTGTAATTAAATGTATAAATTCACACTGATTTTCACTATCTATGAAACACCTGCAATTTGATGTTTTAATTCACACTGTCCACCTATCCAAATTTAACTCCTATTTCTCTACAACACTTCTGGCCTTTATTCAGAGCTTAGGCTCTGATTTCCCTCCCCTGATGCCGAGGTACAATATGGAGTTATTGACAGCCAGCCTAGGGAACCCGGTCCTGATTTACACGCCCTTAGAGGAGAATTATGGGCAACTATGGAGGAACTTGTTACCTCCCTTTTTTGCCTTACAATGCATTCATGGTTAAATTTAAAGTTAAATACTTTACCAGAAACCAAATGCGTTCCCTGTATTTCTTTTAGATTTTCTCAACTATATACTTCGCTTCCCCCTTCCTTCTTTACATATGGATCTTTTAATGCCATACCTGCTGTTAATTTTAGGCAGCGTCTTAATGGTCCCAGATAAACCTGTTTTAGATGGCATTGAGCTAGATTTAACTTCGGAAATAAGGGAATAAGAGGCAATCAAGTATGTATTTATCTGGAAGTTAACCATATTTTTTTTACCTGAAAGATAATCGCAATTACCCGAAAGGTTATCATAAATGTACCTCGAAGTTGATCTCACATTTTAGATTAACACAATTTCTCCTATATCAACCAGACCTTTTGTACATTCAATAGTTTAAATTTTCTCCGTTTTAAGAGTTCAACAAAATAAATAATCAAGTTTTATACTCTAGTAATAGAAAACGAAATAACCCAAAAATCAGTTGAAAAAATACGGAGTGAATCCTATAGGTCTTATAGCCTATAGGTCCCATAGGTCAATATAGAAAATGTTGACCTACGGAGTCAGACGAGGGTAGTGGATAAATAGGGAAATGAATATCCATTGGAAATATCCAGATGGTCTGTGGATATTTCTAGAAAGTCTGGGTAACTCTAGATCCGGAGTTATCGACATACGAGTCTGGTGGGAGGGGGTTAGTCTGGTAGTAGTGACATATTGGTGTGTGGGTGTGTGTGAAAGTGTGTGGTGTCTGTGTGTGTGAGGTTGTGAAAGTTGTTGTAGAGTGTGTGTGAGAGTTAGTGACTGTGTGTATGTGTGTGGGTATGAAAGTGTGTGGTGCGTGTGTGAGGTTGTGAAATTTATTGAAGAGTGTGTGTGAGAGTTAGTGAGTGTATTTATGTGCGTGTGTTTAAAAGTGCGTGGTGTGGTGTGTGTGTGTGTGAGGTTGTGAAAGTTAATGAAAGTGTGTGTAAAAGTTAGTGAGTGTGTGTATGTGTGTGTGTTTTTATGAGAGTGTGAGCACATAATTGTTTACTACAACTCTAACTAACTTCGACCACACTGACCACAAATTTAAATACCGACCCAACCTTAACTAAAGTCAAAGACAAACTCTAATTTAAGGTCCATTTCTGAACCATAATACAACATGACGTTTATAAGAATAACTAAAAAACTTCCCCCAAGATCAAATATTTAACAGAAAACTGTTTTTAACCTCAGCGCTGCTCGTAGATCAATATCGATTGAGTCTAACTGCTATATTAGCTTATGAGTTTGATCCAAGTTTACTTTTCTTAACTTAAAAAAAAATAATTTGATAATAATTAGATTAGTTATATAAATAATATCAATAATCTTATAACTCTAATATAAGTTATTGGCCCACACGGAGAACTTAAATAACATACACATTTTAGGCAAATACAACAGATAATGGAAAATGTATCGATTGTAAATTGATTTAAACACAGGGTTCGTTGTCCTAGCATCATTTATTCACCAATATCGATCTCTCTCACGTTTTCGCCCCCAGTCCACTGTTGTTTAAGGGGTAGTCCACAAATAACGTCACACTTCAAAATTTGAGACAAAAAAAATGGCGGGAGCGTGTGTGTGTGGGGGGGGGGGGGGGAAAGGGGGGGTTTCTGACTTATGTGACTATGGATGACGAGGGAGAATGGTTGTTTTATAAAAACGTAATCATATACTTGTATATTTTTATATATAACATTTTAAAATCCGAGTTAAGCAGTAGTTACGCCGAAAATGGTTATAATATAGAGAGTTTCTTTCAGTCTTCTCTTCCGCTCTTCGGGCGAGGGGTATAATCCCAACCCCTACCCATTCCGAACGAAATAGAAAATATGTATATTATTTAGAACATATATTTTAAACACTGTCCGACTTTCGCCCTCGGAAATTTAAGTGTCCACACCCCTAATATTTGCCCCACCCCTTTCAGTAGGAAAATGTCTGAAAGAAATATCGCAGTTAATACCTGAGAAAGAAATCACTGGGTGGGGGGGGGGGGGGGTATGTATTATGTTGAAGTCTGATTTCATTGTAGTTGGGAGTAAGGGTTTTAGTGACGATAGAAAAGGGGGAGAGAACTTGACGTCATGTATTGTTGATGCTTGGAACCAACGAGAAAAACTGATAAGAACTTCGGGTGCGGTTCGAAGGTTAATAATTATCAAGCAAAAATTTCATTGAATATTATAAAATTAAAACTAATTAAATTAAGCTAAGACTTTCAGCACAAAACGGGTTAAAGCAAATCTGAAAATAGCTACACGTGGCTGCTTGCGAAACTAAGGCGATTAGCGCGGCTATTTTTAGATCTATGTGCGTGACGTAATAGCTCCAGGCGACACGACGTCTCATACATTCAGTCTGATATTTATTTATAGCCGCGGGGGTGGCGGGACAGGTTAAACAGTACTCTCTCCCTTTATAATATATATATATATATATAAATATATATATATATATATATATATATATATATATATATATATATATATATATATATATATATATGTATATATATATATATATATATATATATATATATATATATATACATATATATATATATATATATATATATATATATATATATATATATATATATATATAGGCTATTATGTGTGTATACATTTATTTATTATATTATACATATTATATTATTTATATATATTACACGTTCATTCACAATGCTCTCTCCATATATATATATATATATATATATATATATATATATATATATATATATATATATATATATATATATATATATATATATATATATATATATATATATATATATATTTATTTATATGAGAGAGAGAGAGAGAGCGAGAGAGAGAGAGAAATATATAAATATACATATTTGTACATTGGGTTTTAAAAAAAAAAGTTAAATTATAAAAAACTGGGTGGTATGTTTTCATAACTGCTTGTCGTTCATTTAAATTAGAAAATGGTGGTTGTATGGGTAGGGGGAGGGGGAAGGGAAGAGTTGTAATCGGCATTGCTATAAAGGTATAAAAGAGAAGGAAGGCGGATAGAAAATGTAACCATATCAGTAGCGTAGAGAGGGGGGGGGGGGGCGGGGGGGGGGGACATATGTCCCCGGGCGCGGACTTTTTGGGGGGGGAGGGGCAAAATGGGTCGGGAAAATAAATTGAAAGGATGAGGGGGGGGGGGGGCAAATCGAAATCTTGAGGGGGGTGCAAATCAAAATCTTGAGGGGGTTGCAAATCGAAAAGTTTGTCCCCGGGCGCCGGGAAGGGTCGCTACGCCTCTGACCCATATTGTGATTCGTGCTGGCCCCTAAGGCATACTCACTCCCAGTTCCGCATCTATCTATCGCTCACCCCTTAAGGAAATGGTGACGTCACCGGCGACTGGCTAGAAATTTCCGTTAGAAAACAGATGTTTCTGCACTCAATAAGTCCCCACTCGAGGTTTGGCCGTCGGTTAAAAGAGCGCGCGAAGTCTCGTTAATGGAATGGGCTAACGTGTCTGGAATTAGCCTAAATTGCTGAGTAATTAGGTTATTAACGTGAATAATTTAATTGGTCAGAAGAAGCAGTTTTTGCCAAATTTTAAAAATTTTATTTCTGTAGCTTAATTATAAGACTGTATAACTATATATATATATATATATATATATATATATATATATATATATATATATGCATACATGGCAAATACCATTTAAAATTTTATATTATTATATTGAACATCATTAGCCGAAACTGCAGTACAGCTGCTAATTAACCTCTGCACTTTCATTCTTTCTTGTGTTTTGAACAAACATAAAACAACACCCCTTTGCTATTGTTATTATTCTGTTATCGTAATTGAAACTAGTAACTCCTCCTTGCTGTAAATTTGTTAGAAAGTGAAGCTTCTAAAATCTTCCGCTGACTGTAATTAACCATATGATCTTTTTGTGAATGCCCGGTATTTTAGCGATTTTTGTCCTCTAATGTATCTACGGTCAAGCGGTCATTCTACTTGTGTCTGGCACTCCAATAGACCCAGGAATTATGTAAAATCTCAGGTGAAACCAATGTTTTAAAGATATAAAGTCGACGATTGGAACCTCTATTTAGAAACCAACTCTAGTTCCCCGCGTTGAGGGGTAGTAAATATTGTATTAGCTGTGTGATTCTAATCTGTTAAAATGAACAAAAATAATGTAAAAGCCAAAACAAGTGTGAGTGAGATAGCTATTGTTCTAAATGCGTTTCTTGTATAATCCTCCTCAACCATGTAACCATGAGGCTATTTATACACACTTAAAAACTATATATACAAACAATTTAGAATGCTTTAACTTTACTAACTTTAAAAGTATTAACCAAATTAAAAAAATGAATCCATACCTTGTTTCTCTGTTACAGGTTGACAAGACCAACATATTGAACAAGTACTCTGATACACAGATTCGAGGTGAGTTTGGGTTAAGTTAGAATCAGGTAGTTAAATAGTTAGTAGGTTGGTTTTTTGTTTTGTTTAAATTTAGTAAATTTGATAAGTCTTTATGTAGAACTAGACTTGTCCTTAGTTCAGTTAGTTGTAAAACTGTTTTTAGTAGTGATAATTTTAATTAATCTAGTTATTAATTATGTAAACGTAACAGTGTAGACTAGTGTAGTGGTTTTTTAATAATTGTTTTAGAATGTGATAGAATGATTAAATTATTTTGAATATTGCAAATCTTTTTTTTTATAGTAAGCACGATAAGTTCAGCCTGTGCATTTTGTTTATAAATCAAGACTACACTTAAAAAAACAAAAAAATAATAATAATTACAAAACCAAATTATTAATGTCTAGAAATTTTAAAAAAATATTTTAAAAGTAAGGGAAATAACCGTTAAATTTATATTAAGTAAGCAGGAGCTATCTCCCCTGAAACAGAATGTTTACATTGCCAATTTAGTTTTTTCACTCTGAATAAACATTCATTACATTTTAATGAACGTTTGTAGTAAAAGGCAAGAAAATAAAAGCACATAATATCCGGGGTAAGTAAGATTTACATCACAGTGTAATAACCCTTTAATGTTTTTTTTTCTATTTCAAAGGTTTAAAATAAACCGGTAGTGATCTCCCCTAAACTTTCTCGAATATTCTTATATAAAACAACAGGGGATGGTAACTGGGGATATAGTTATGATTTTTAATCCATTTTAAATACTTAAACTTTTAAAAATAGAATAGAATCTCATAAAAAAACCATTGCGCACCAAGCAAACGCCGAATAAAAACGCGTATAATAGTGCGCAATATTATTAGTACTTTAAAAATTTACATTAGTTTTTTGAGAAATCGGAAGTAGCGTAAATTACTACTTCCAGTCAACGGAAATTACTCAAAATTTAACAGAAGGTAGAGAATTAGATCTTTTACTTACATGTGAAATTTCATTTATCTATCTGAAATAGTACTCAAGTTATAGGCTTTTGAAAAATTCAAAGTAGGAAAAGTACCACTTCCGGTTATCGGAAATCGCTCAAAAGTTGATACGGATCTACGATTTTGATAAAATACTTATATATGAAATTTCATCAACCTAGCTGTAACGGTACTCAAGTTATCGTGTTTACACACGGACAGACACACAGACACACACACACACAGACATACGGACAAGATTGCAAAATTATGTTTTTCCGTATCAGTGAGGTGTAAAACGTCGAGATTTGTAAAAATCTCGATTTTTTTTTTTGCACGATTACAATACTTTCTCTATACTACGTATATACGAGAAAGTAATAATGTATTTAATTTTATTCCTTCTCAAGCTGCTTACATAATTAAATATATATATATATATATATATATATATATATATATATATATATATATATATATATATATATATATATATATATATATTTATATTTATTTATTAAAATCAATATATAATACATCTAATGCAGCTTTTAATGGTTTTATTTCATTTCTACTAATCAACATATTTTTATCATCATATCATATTTTTATACTATAATATTTTCTAAAACCCAATAACTGTCATTAATCAAAATGGGAAATACGTTTCCCCCCCCCCCCCCTTGACTTTTATTTTTTTATTCGTTATTGTTGGTGTTTTCTAAATTTCTTCATTACCATTCACATGATTTTTATTACTTACACTTATTTTTTCATATTTTTAATATTTTAACCTTTCACCCTTACAACAACTAATTACTTTTACTTCTCATTATTTTTGTTTGACCATATATATATATATATATATATATATATATATATATATATATATATATATATATATATATATATATATATGTATATATATATATGTGTGTGTATATATATATATATATATATATATATACATTTGCATATATCCGAAGGCTCTACTTCTATGATGGATGTTAACGTTCACATTATCTTGCTACAAAAGACTCCCCTCCACACTACCTTACAATTCCACTGAACCCACCAATCCACGCCTCTGACAACCAAAACTTTACGATAATTGGACAACTAGCTCTAAACGTCGGCAGCCATGAAAAGACGCACACTTCGTTTTTCCGATACCTGGGAATTAGTTCTATCGTGCACCTGGCTCGGTGTGATGTTAACGAAAAATCGATACCGTCTTGCTGGAGGCAGAGATCGAACAAGGCGATAATTATAGGAGAGCTATTTCCATGTTCTTCCATTGTCTGCAAACTACGACTTGCGTAAATTATGTCGATATTTATCTTACAATGTAGCATCGATTACTATTTAAAAATAAGTTTGAAAAACATTATATATATATATATATATATATATATATATATATATATATATATATATATATATATATATATATATATATATATATATATATATATATATATATATATATATATATATACAGTGCCGATGACGATTTAAAACCGAATTAAATTTTTACGTAAAATGATAACGAAAGTTATCTGTTTTTGTCAAAAGTGTACTACCAATGTAATAGTTTCCCGACCTTGTAACTTTCATGTTAAGCTTGCGTTGTGTTTAACCATTGTCTTGTATATTTTATTGTATAATTTTGTCCAGAGGCTTAGCCAAAGGGGAACACCCTCCCCCACCCACACACCTCCGACCTTTTTTATGCGACAACATTTTTAAAACAGGCTCCTTCTGCCAGTAAGGAAAGCCAAAAGCAAGCTTATCCAGAAATTAAAAACATCAGCTGTCGAAGTTCTTATTTGCCGTGGCCAATAAAAAATTAGACAATAACAAAGGTTCGATGGCATGTTTTTCTGTTAGTGTCTCATAGAGAACTATGTGACCATAATCATCAATACGGGTTATTTTATCACGACTTCACACGGCTTTATAATCTTAGCATCTGTTTATTAATAATTTATTTACTACTCTTAATCCTTGTTTGGTTGACAAGGCTTGTTTGGCTTTAAAGATACATCCATGCACAAAATAAAATAAAAACATGGCGATCGAAAAACAAAATATCCTCCAAAAACCAACTGCATATTTTTTTTAAAGTAATGGTCTTAACGTCTGTGCGGCAGCGAAAGTTGGAAAGTAACCACCACCACCACCAGTAGATCACTGGACTCTATACAAACAAAGATTTAGCGAAGGATAAAAGTCATCCATTAGCATAACACCATCTTCGTTTATAGACTACAAGGAGAGATGGAAACGGAAGCAGTTTCCAAAAAAATAAATAAATAAAAGATGGCGATAAAAATGAACCCAGAAGATATCGCAGGAATTGTGCTAAACTGGACACCTCAAGGAAAAAGAAAGCAAGAAATACCAAAGGTTGGAGGCGCACGGCCGGGAAGCAGCAGGCAGAGACGGAAGTAGTCATGGTGGGACTGCCAGGAACATTGCCAGATACCGGCAAAAGTGGAGGGAGCTTTCTGTAGCGGCCCCATGTATCTTGGGCACAACAGGGAAAAGATGATGATGTATCCCTGCTTGGGAAAATCACCTAGCAACGCCCCTGGCTGTGTCAGAAATAAGTCATGACTACCGTCAGTACGCTGTAGAGTAGCATCTGACATTGTTTCTACTCCAGTCAATCAATATGAGAGCTAAAAATAGTCACATGTTTGTAATCTATTAGGAGGATCAGCTGTCTCTGAGCACAATGACCGGAGTAGCGAGGTAAAGGGAGTAAAGGAGTATCTCTTCTGGGGGCGGGGAGGGGTTGGGTAGATATACAACTTCTAGCGTTATGGATTAAACAAGTGGTAGCGTTAGTGGGATAGATGGGGGGGGGGTGCTGCGTGGAGCTATAGAAAATAATTGGTTGAGACAAAGACGTGTGTGTGTGAGTAAAAATAGAACAAATGTCACGCTATAAAAACAGAACAAATGTCACATTATGAAATTAGAACAAATGTCAGATTATAAAATTAGAACAAATGTCACATTATGAAAGCAGAACAAATGTCACTATGAAACTACAACAAATGTCATATGATAAAACACAACAAATGTCACATTTTGAAAACAAAACAAACGTCATATTAATCAAACATAACAAATGTCACATTATGAAAACACAACTTATGACACATTATGAAACACAACAAATGTCAATATAAAACACAACCAATGTCAAACTATGAAAACACTACAAATGTCACTTTGAAAAAAAACATAACAAATGTCACACTATTCAAACAGAACAAAGGTCACACCATTCAAACAAAACAAATGTCACGACGTTAGGAAAAAAATATGTCGCATTAGGGAAAAAAACCCAAGACGCAGCACCGTATTGACGGTTTGGTCTGAGGAATCTGTCGCCGTGGCTACAGGCACGGATAATTTCCTGGCATTAAGTTCCAGACTGTCGACATACGCCGTACACATTTTTTTCTCTCCTCGTATTTGCTTTCTCTCCAGGTGTTGTGTGAACCGGTTCTCATGTGTATCGATACTGTGTGTTTAAATAGTTTTTTTTCAAAACTTTCACACGTGTTTTTTAGTATTACTGAGTATTTATATCAGTTTTTAAAAATAGATTTTAAGAAGTGTGTTTTTAATATTACTGCGGGCTTAAATCAGGTATTTTAAAGAATATAACTTGTTCTTCGGTATTACTGTGTGTAATCAGTTGTTTTTTTAAAGATTTTTAACAAGTGTGTTTTTTGGTATTACTGTGTCTTTAAATCCGTTTTTTCTAAATTTTTATAAAAAATTTAACAATTGCGTTTTTGGTATTACTGTGTGTTAAAATCCGTTTTTTAAAAATGATTTTAACAAGTGTTTATGATATACTGTGTGTTTAAATCAATTATATTATCTAAAAAAATTCATACGTGTTTTTTTTTTATGTATTGACGTTTTTTCCCTTCTAACAAGATAAATACTAACTATGGTTTTATAACCTCACATTATATTTTGCTTTCTAATAATTTTGAATCTTAATTTTTTTTCCTTCTTTTCTTTGTCATATCATATTTTTAAATACAATTTCATATAATTAACTATTTAGAAAAATTAGCGATATAAAGAGTTTCAGGAATTGAAAGATATAACATTAAAAAAAACAAAATTTCAAGATTATTATATTTTTTATTGCTTAAAAATAAAACAAAATATTAACTTAATTTATAATGCAATTTATCATACCTACCTCAAATTAGCAAAATAATAATTTTTTTTACGGAAATAATTTTTAAGGCGTGTTTTTTACGTTTGTGTAACTAAGTTACCAAGACAATGACACGGTTTTAGCCACAATTTATTTCGGACATTTAAAAACTGAGCTAAAATTTTGTGAACGACGCATAACAAATGGCCAAGTATATTCCCCCGGCCCTGTTGTTGGCCCCACCCTCACCCAGGTCACCCAAGAAGCGTAAAGACCCGCTTCTCTCCCCAGAGCTGAGGCAAGCCTTCCAGCTGTTTGATAAAGATGGCGACGGCTCCATCTCGACGGAAGAGCTGGGGACGGTCATGCGCAACTTGGGGCAGTTTCCTTCTATGGACGAGCTGAATCAGATGCTGAGGGAGATTGATATAGATGGTAAGTGTGTGGTTGTGTGGGTGTGTGGGTGTGTGGTTAGAGTTTAGGGAGATTGATATAGATGGTAAGTGTGTGTGTGGTTGTGTGGGTGTGTGGTTGTGTGTGTGTGTGGTTGTGTAGGTGTGTGGTTAGAGTTTAGGGAGATTGATATCGATGGTAAGTGGGTGTGTGGTTGTATGGGTGTGTGGTTAGAGTTTAGGGAGATTGATATAGATGGTAAGTGTGTGTGTGTGTGTGGGTGTTTGGTTATGTGGTTAAAGTTTAGGGGGTTTGATATAGATGGTAAGTGGGTGTGTGTGGTTGTGTGTGGTTGTGTGGTTGTGTGGGTTTGTGGGTGTGTGGGTGTGTGGTTGTGTGGTTGTGTGGGTGTGTGGTTGTGTGGTTAGAGTTTAGGGAGATTGATATAGATGGTAAGTGTGTGTGTGTGTGGTTGTTTGGGTGTGTGGTTATGTGGTTAAAGTTTATGGGGTTTGATATAGATGGTAAGTGGGTGTGTGGTTGTGTGGGTGTGTGGTTATGTGGTTAAAGTTTAGGGGGGTTTGATATAGACGGTAAGTGTGTGTGGTTATGTGGT
Source organism: Physella acuta (assembly GCF_028476545.2). NCBI lineage: Eukaryota > Metazoa > Mollusca > Gastropoda > Physidae > Physella > Physella acuta. Next base: position 107,447 of record NW_026733033.1, on the reverse strand, counting down.
TAAAGTTTAGGGGTTTGATATAGATGGTAAGTGTGTGTGTGGTTATGTGGTTAAAGTTTAGGGAGTTAGATATAGACGGTAAGTGTGGGTGTAATTGTGGTTAAAGTTTAGGGAGTTTGATATAGATGGTAAGTGTGTGTGTAATTGTGGTTAAAGTTTAGGGAGTTTGATGTAGACAGTAAGTGTGGGTATAATTGTGGTTATGTGGTTAAAGTTTAGGGAGTTTGATATGGACGGTAAGTGTGTGTGGTTATGTGGTTAAAAATTAGGGGTTTGATATAGATGGTAAGTGTGTGGTCGTGTCGTTGTGTGGTTGTGTGGTTTTGTGGTTGGGGTTTAGGGAGATTACTATAGATGGTGTGTGTGGTTGTGTGGCGTGAGTTTTAGAGTAGGGAGATTTATATAGATGCTAAGTGTGTGATTCTTCTTCGTTCTTAATTTTAGTGTTGGAAGGGATCCCCTCCAATATAATTAAGCATACGTGTCAACTTGTTATGCGCCATTGAGGCCATGGACTCCGTGTGTGTTTATAGTTTAGGGAGATTGATATAGACGGTGAGTGTGTGTGGTTGTGTGGTTAGAGTTTTAGAGTAGGGAGATTGATATAGATGTGTGTAGGTGTGCGGTTGTATTTTTAGAATAGGGAGATTAATTTAGATGGTGTGTGTGTGTGGTTGTGTGGTTAGAGCTTTAGGATTAGGCAATGTCGGCGCCAGGTTATTTAGCGCCCTAGGCAAAACTTATTAAAACGCCCCCTTTCACACAAATTAATTACTTAAACATATGTATAAGATATGTATAAGAAACAATTAATTAAAAGTGATTATTGTGTGATTATGTAACGATTTTTTGGTTTTTAAAAGGTTATAAATAATATAGATGCCTAAAATTGTTATATATGAATCTTTTATGAGAGGGTGAAAAATATGAAAAGACAATTAATTAGATGTTTAATTAATGACTAAGACCGGTTGTCTACTAACATTAAGTATTGCAATCTATAACGGCTACTGATGTATTTGTTTGTTAAACAAAAATACCAAACTATTTTGCTTATAACTTAAGCTCTATATAATTTTACCTTAGCAAATAATAACTTAAAGAAGTTGCATTTTTATATACAAGCGGTCAACCTAAAGTGCAGGAATTTGAAATGAATGTGAAGTTAAGCAAGGAATTATCTCCCATTTTTAAAATCCAAATACCAAAATTTTATTCAAGGGAAATAACTTTTACAAGAATAGCTAAAATACACTAGTGTAACTAAGACATGCTTAAAAACACAATAAAACAATCAAAATTTCATTACGTTATAATATTTTAATATTTCATTTATATCACCTATGTAATCTTGTAAAAACAATATATTTTACTTATTGATTGCTTAACTGTAGGTTTTATTTGAAAACCTTAAATTTGTAGCTTTATTATAACCTATTCCTGTTAAATTTTGAAAAAATACTTCCATTGTATATCACGTCACACATACATCGCGATTTATCTAAACTTTTGGATCCCCTTAATAAAGGGACGCCTTTCCAACAATCAAACACGGGTAGCTCTGTTAGTTAAAAACATTGATCCTGTTTGATATTATATATTAATACTTTAAGAGTGGTAATATAGATTCCTAAAAAACTAAAGATTTTTCTACATGAGAAAGCCTCCCTTTCTTTGTAATGCGTTCCGTATTGAATTGAAATCATCTAACTTACGATAAGCTCGACTACTCGATATACTCTACTGCGTTCACAACACATATCAAACTACAACACCAACTCGTTTAACTTCACCAAGCTCTAACAACGGTACTCTAAATCAACGATTTCACTGGACCTACTACTACACTTTAAAAGTCAATCTAATTCCATACTTTAATACCACAGGAATCAATACTCCCGAACTCCAGAACTACGATACTTCATTACATGCATTCTCATTTCTCTATTACCAATCAGATTCCACTAGACCTACAACTACACAACAGCCAAATAACAGCCACTTTAACACTTCGATACTTTATACCTACGAAATCATAGCAACAGCCTTCCGCCGTTACTCTCAAATCTAAACGAATCATCAAAACTTACCAAACAAGTGACAATACCTTGAACACCCCGTCATTACAAAACTCTATACACCAGGACAGATTTCTAATCTAAAGTCAGAGAAAACGAGACTTACAATCCCTATTAAAATTAAATAACCATTTGAAATGTTCGAAATTTAAATTACAAACTAAAAAAATTTAATCGTTTTCTACATCCATTATGTGTCACCAAATTAAAAAGGCAAAGTGACTGGTAAAAAGCGCCCCGACCTTTCCAAATTAAGGATGTGGGGTTGCATATTTACCATCGCGAATAAATATAGACCTTTATAGACCTAATTTTGGGGGTGCCAAATTGATAGTTCGTCCTGGGTGCCGAAATAGATCGCGACTCCTTTATAAAAGTTATTAGATATTAGGTAGTTTTTGATAATAGCGATTAATCATTTTGCGCCCCACTAGGGATGGCGCCCTAGGCGACCGCCTAGTTCGCCTTATAGGTAGCGCCGGCCATAGGCTTAGGGCTTAGATGATAAGGTTTGAAGATCATGTGGTCATTCTTGCTTCTCACTTCTACCCCCGTTATGATTCAATATAAAGAACACGTAAAAATACGCCCGTATTATTTAATTTCAAAATAATATGAGTAAATTAAGCTTAAGAAGATAAATAATTTATCTCCTATAGGGCTGGTAAGTAGGTCACCAACCAGTTCTATGGCTCATGCAGGTTTTATTGAGCCGTATAACTGGTTGGTGACCTACTTACCAGCTCTATTGTTCAAGAACAATGTAACACGTCTGGACCAAAGACGTTTTGACATTTTATGTTGAATTTTTGAAAGTAATTCTTTAACAGTTCAAGCTAATGCAAAAAAAAATATAGTAGTACTTGTTGAAAATATAAATATTTAGGGGCATTTATAATTATATTATATTAAATTATATATTATATTAAATATTATATTAAATTAAAATATATTAAATTATATGAAATTATTATTATAATGGGGTGTGATAATGTTAAATGTAGCTGTACAAAGTAATACATACAATTGAAACGTATTATACCGGTTATTCATTTACTATATACTCGTTTTTGTGTGTATATATTGTCGTTTTCTCTCTAAAAGATGTAAACGAAATTAAATTAAATAAACATATTATTATAACATCCTAACATAGTTGTAATAAAAAAATATTAAGTTCTTTGTATTTATATTAAACTTTATTAACATGTAATTGTTATTTGAGCTAAGATTGTAGTTTTGTCTGCAAGCTTTTTTTGTTTTCTTCTAAAAGATGTAAAATAAATAATAATTGATACGCATCTATCATCCTGACATAGATATAAAATAAAAGTAAAAGATTATGGTACTTTGTATTTAATTTTAAAAAATGTATTAACATGTTCTTGTTATTTGCACAAAGGTTGGTTTTGATTACTACAAACTTCGACTTTTTTTGTTTTATTTTATTTTCTTCTAAAAGACGTAAAAAATAATAAGCATCTTACGTTCTAATTTAGTTGTAAAAACTTTATTAACATGTGCATGATATTGGTGCTAAGGTTGTGGTTTTTTCTAGAAACTTTAATTTTTTTGTTAAACATTTCACCCACCAGGCGATGGCACGTTTTCATTCGAGGAGTTTGTACAGGTGATGGCAAATGTGGGAGGGATCAGTGAGAACAGTGAGGAGGATGAGGAGGAGGAACTCAGGCAGGCGTTTAGGGTAAGGAGGGGGGTAAGGTGGAGGGTAAGGAGGGAGGGTAAGGTGGGGAGGGTACGGAGGGAGGGTAATGTGGGAGGATACGGAGTGGGAGGGTAAGGAGAGGTGAGGGTAAGGTGGGGGGGGTGTAAGGAGCGAGGGTTAGGTTAGGGTGGGGGTGAGATGAAGGTAAGGGGGTATAAGGTAAAGTCAGGTTAAGGTGGGGGGGTGAGGGTGAGGGTAAGGTAGGGTGAATTTGAGAACTTGAGGGGGTGGTAAGGTGTGGTGAGTGTGAGAAGTTGGTGTGGGTGGGGGGGGGGGGGTAAGGTGTGGTGAGTGTGAGAAGTTGGTGTGGGTGGGGGGGGGTAAGGTGTGGTGAGTGTGAGAAGTTGGGGGGGGGGGGGGTCGAGGGTAAGGTAGGGTAGGGTGAATGAGAATTTGGGGGGGGGGCTGAGGGTAAGGTGGGGTGAATTTGAGAAGTTGGGGGGGGGTGGGTTGAGGGTAAGTTGGGGTGAATTTGAGAAGTCGGGTGGGGGGGGGGGTGAGGGTAAGGTGATGTTTAGGGTAAGGTGGATTTTTGGGTAAGACAAAGCAATTTTTAAATTTTAACTTTACTTTTATATCGGTATACCTGTTTTATTGGGTGTGTGTAGTGTCATTAATGTCTCCCCACCAGGTGTAACGGTATACCTGTCTATTGTATGTGTGTGGTCTCATTAATCTCTCCCCACCAGGTGTAACGGTATACCTGTTTATTGGGTGTGTGTAGTGTCATTAATGTCTCCCCACCAGGTGTAACGGTATACCTGTCTATTGTATGTGTGTGGTCTCATTAATCTCTCCCCACCAGGTGTAACGGTATACCTGTTTATTGGGTGTGTGTAGTGTCATTAATGTCTCCCCACCAGGTGTAACGGTATACCTGTCTATTGTATGTGTGTGGTCTCATTAATCTCTCCCCACCAGGTGTAACGGTATACCTGTTTATTGGGTGTGTGTAGTGTCATTAATGTCTCCCCCACCAGGTGTAACGGTATACCTGTCTATTGGGTGTGTGTAGTGTCATTAATGTCTCCCCACCAGGTGTAACGGTATACCTGTCTATTGTATGTGTGTGGTCTCATTAATGTCTCCCCACCAGGTGTAACGGTATACCTGTCTATTGTATGTGTGTGGTCTCATTAATGTCTCCCCACCAGGTGTAACGGTATACCTGTCTATTGTATGTGTGTGGTCTCATTAATGTCTCCCCCACCAGGTGTTCGACAAGTCTGGCTGTGGTTACATCACACCCTCTGACCTGAGGGCGGTGCTACAGTGTATGGGTGAGGACCTCACAGAGGAGGAGAGTGAGTTTTTGTTTCTTGTTAAATTTGTAAATCATATAGTGTGATGTATCTAGAGAGGAAAGGGGGGGGGGTGCATGCAATTTTTTTTTGTTTCTTGTCAACTATATACATGGTAGTAGATTGTGGAGTTGGTAGAGGGGGGGGGGGGGATTGAGTAAGTGCGGAGCAACGGGAAAGGGGAGGGGTCCTATTCTGGTAAATTCCGTTTATTATAATAGCTTGTATTGTCCCGGGTTAGTGTGGAGCAACCGGGAGGGGGGGGGGGGGGTTATTCTGGTTAATTCCGTACATCATAGTAGGTTCTATTGCTAATTAACGTAACGGAGGGGGAGAGTCTTTCCTAGCTAACTCTGATAATTAATGCGGGATTTTTGGCAATTAACGTAAAGGGGAAGGAGAATACGTCCATTTGCTGGTGAAAACTAAACTGACCGAATTAATAACCCTTTCAGTAACCATAACCATAGCCCTATTACCTAACCAATGCCTCAGTCTTCTCCGTTATAAATTCTTGTTAACTTTGAGCGCTGGGATTTTTTTTTAGAAATTACTGTCTGGGAAAGGGGAGCTTAATATTATTTATGGAGGGGCATTTACAATTTCCTTGGGGGTGGGGGAGGTGGCGGATATTGTTTAGTGAATATTTTCTATATAAATTATATATTTCTGCTATTTTGTCGGCGTGCACTAAAAGATGTGGTATGGGGACGGGGACTGGGGGGGGGGGGGGCGAAGTAGAAATGCTTGAAAGAAACTCTCAGTGACGTAATATGTTTTGTTGCTAACGTACGTAGTTGTATCAGTAACGCTACAGATAAACCTATCTCTTAAGAAAATCCATTAAACACGTTATGTTATGACTGCCAGTGATGTGACAGGATGAACGAATGAAGATTCAACCCCCCCCCCCCCACCCTTGTTGCAAAAATTGATCCGTGCGGTAAAGCTTGCACGTGTTACAAAAATAGATCCTGCTTGGGGTTATGCAATCGAACACATAAGAAATAGAAATAAAGCAAGAAAATAGACACGCAGGAACAGTAACTCGGATAAATTATTAAATTTAAAAAGGATACAATTATTTCTCTTTGTTCTTTGTTAAGCAAGCTATACAACTTTTTTTTTCAGTAAAATTGATTATTTACGTGTTTAGCAATACATTATTAGAAACATTTTCAACAAAAATTGTTGTTGTTTTCGCTAAGCATAATTAATGATCATAGAAGGCCTAGTTCTTAACTTGCATGTCAATCCATTTATTATCTCGCTGTCAGTGTTTCTTCCAGACTTTTTTTCTCCGGAGCGGTAAAAAATTTTCGGGGGGAGGGGGGAGGCTTTGCCCCTCCCCCCCTGAACAAAAGCCTGGAAGAAACTCTGCTCGCTGTGTACCCTATAGTGATGGTAGAGATAAGACAGCACTGCCATTGATGTTTAAAATTGATAGATATTACCATAGCCAGTTTAAACTTTTACAAAGATTAGCGGAAGATAAGTTTTTTCCCTTGTACAGAACTAAATGCACTAAGAATCAAAGCAATGAAGTAAAATGTTAAATTTAACTAAGTACACATGCATAAACAAATGCATAGGCACACACTTGGAATACAATTTAACAACATAACTTTTATTTTATCATTGACATGTTTTGGTAAATAGATCGGTTGGATAAAATAAAATTTAATACGAGCTAAATGAATTGGGTAGTGGGATGGCGTGGTCGAGGGGTAGAGCGCTCGACTGCAGGACGTCCCTGAGCCCACTCAATTCTGATGGGTACCTGGCTCATGTTTCCTGAAAGTTAAGGCGGTTGGGTAAAGTGCTGACCTATGGATCGTTAGATCTGAAAGGGGAACTTAACTTATATAGATCGAGTAGCATAAGGTGTAAAACATATCTCTGGTACCAAGAGATACAAATCATCTATAACATTACTGTCTAGCTAGATTAGTTTGTATTTGTAAAAAAATGAAACCCTGCATGTACTGGTTCCGTGAGATCACGTGATGTTGTTTCCATTGTTGACAGTTGATGAGATGATCGCTGAGGTTGATATTGATGGGGATGGCAGAATCGATTTTGAAGGTAGGAGGGTCAATGTCGGTCTGTTGTCTGCGTGACTGCCTTCTCTAAATTTCTGTATGTGTTTCTGCTCCCGACTTCTGTATATAATTATTTATTCCCATGTGTCTGTCTGTGTGTGTTTCTGTCTTGTTCTATTTGGATATCCCTGCCTGTCTTTTTCTTTATATATATATATATATATATGTAACTGGGGTAGGCCTAACTACCAGTTACAAATGATAACGAACGAGAAGCCGAGACACAGTGTTGGTCTGATGCAACCGATAACAGGTGGCTTATTGGGTCGGGCTGATAACAACCTCAAAGCCAACGCGTGCTATTTTGGGAAACGGTATTCAGACGGCCTGTCAACTTTGATGGATAGGACGCAGATGTTATTTTACGGTCTGTACGTTTGAACTACGCAACTGGTGGTCGGAGATCGAGTACAAGTATCGATTACGGAGGAATACAAGTACGGAGACGAGTACGGATACAAGGCATAAATAGGAGGGCACGGCAGGACTCGTTCTCTCTCTTCCCGTTTCGAGGCTCTTGCCTCCTTCATCGCTCGCTTAGATCAGTCAGTCTGTGTGACTATGTCAAGTCGGTTATAGAACGGGTTAGCCGTATTGTGTTAAGGAGGATTATAGACATGTGGATTCAGTTATATAAAGCCTAGTGAAGGACTGTTAGGGGTCAGTTGATTCAGACTATTATTGAGAAGCATTCCTGTTGATTTATTGTGTTATTATGAAGCATTTCTTGATTCATGTAATAAAGGATCAATAGCGAACCTGCATCTTGAGTATCTATACTGTGGTCAATGTTGTCTAGAATGAGTGGTTAAACTCGTGAACACGTGGCACTACAGGCAATTAGGTCTCATTACATGTGGCGTTGCGAGCATGGTAACTGTTGGCTCGTTACAATTGGCGTTGTCGGCAGGATAAATGTTCGCTCGTTACAATTGGCGCTGCGAACAGGGTGAATTCAACTAGACTTGCCGTTTAAGGCACCTATAGTCAACCTTGTGCATAACTGTGTTTAGTGTGTGTGTGAATTCGGACATTCAGGAACTGTGAAAATTGAGGAACGAGGAAAAATTTTTCATACACACACGGTAAGAAAGAACTCTTTTTTTTTAGTACTTAAGGAAGAAAATGTCTACTCTGGACGAGAAGCAGACCCATATAGTGGTCCTACCCAGAGAGTCCCATATTAACAAATTTTACGGGGACGGAGATCCAACTTTAACCAACAGGTTCAGTGAAGAGGTCAAAGCGGCCTGGGCCTCGAGACATATGTCACCAGAGGAAAGATTAAGACTGCTGATGGGCAGTATAGGTGAAACGGTTAGGGCAGAGGTTAAGTGCCACGATAGGACCGTCCAATCAGATCCAGATAAGGTGCTAGATCTGATTATGGAGACCTTTGGGGAGAGACGGTCGGGAGTGCAACTGCTATCGGGATTCGTGGGCTTAAAGCAGAGAATGGCGGAGAGTGTGATGGAGTACTCACACAGGATGAACAGGGCCTTTGATTTGGTAAAGGGCAAATCACCGGACATTGATGTACGCCTACTGAGGGACCATTTCATCGAGGGGCTAGCAACCCCGATCTTAAGGAGAGAGTTGAAAGAGGAGGTCCACAGAGACCAGCAGTTGACCTTCCTTCAGGTCAGGAACTCAGCGATCCGCAGGTCCGAGGATGAGGACCAATCGAACTGTTCGGTGGACAAAGTCTCTGTGCCTGAACAGAGACAATCCCCACCCACAGGGGCCGACACGATGGAGACCATGATGGCTCAACTGTTGGCCCACCTAGAGAAGGTTGACCAACGCTTGAAGTGGTTGGAAAGCAGGTCAACAGCTGAGAATCAGGAAAAGAACGGTACAAAACGGGGACGGGTTGGACGGCCGCGTCCTGCCAAGCCATCACTCCAATGGACGGCAGACGGTCGACCAATTTGTTTGTCTTGTTCACAACCCGGACATATGGCACGGTACTGCCAGGGAAACGGTCGTCCTCTGTAAGGCAGGGCCAGGCTACAGAGGGGCGAGGTTATGGCCCAAGAAGCAAAATGATGGGAGTCTGTCCCGAAATGGTGATTACGATTGGGGACATCGCGGTGAAGGCAATTGTGGATACAGGCTCCCAGGTGACGACAATTACGGAAAATTTTTACACCAAATGGATGAAAGGAAAAGACCATAGGTTGAGGTCTGACACAGGCATGCGCCTAACGGCAGCTAATGGACTAACCATTCCATACTGTGGTTATTTTCTGGCGGATGTCGTGGTGGCAGGACATAGGTTGAAGCAGGTTGGGGTGTTCGTTACGAAACACAACCTAGAGACAAATGTGTCAAATATACCTTGCCTGTTGGGCATGAATATTCTTGGCCAGTTGCCAGAATTTCTTACAAATATTGTCGGATCGACCACACCAGGTCGGGGATCCAAGTTGGCCAGGTTTGCCAAGACCAGAGGAAGGATATCAGTCCCGGCAAACACGGTCAAGGCAATCACATTAAAAATTGGTGATAGAAGTGTGAATGGTGATGTGATGATAGAACCATGTGGCGCCGCACTGAGGGCAGGCGTCGTGTTACTGCGGACATACACATCAGCGGAAAACGGACTAGTTCAAGGGTTGGTAGCAAATGTTTTGGATGAAGAAATTTTTATACCGCCTAACACTCTGGTAGGAGTACCACAGAACGTCGAGGTACAAAGGTCGGCACAGTGCATCGAACTGATCAATACCAGTAGTAATGAAGTAACAATTAGGTCGGTCAATGTGACGGCCGAGGTGAAGAAAGAAGATGGCCGATCATATACATTCCCGGAAACTGAGGACCCAAAACTAAATGAATTGCTGAATAAATACAGTGATATATTTGCCTCGTATGAGGGTGATTTGGGGTACACGGAAGTAATAAAACACCAGATACCCTTACTACAAGACAAGCCGGTGGCGCAACCTTATCGAAGATTGCCACCAAGTCACTACTCTGCGGTGAAAGCACACCTGAACGATCTACTAAAAAAGGGAATTATTACAACCAGTACGAGCCCATATGCGGCACCGATTGTAGTGGTAAAAAAGAAGTCAGGGGAGATAAGACTGTGTTGTGATTACCGGAAATTGAACAATATCACAAGAAGGGATGCATTCCCCTTGCCTCGTATTGATGAATGTCTTGATGCGTTGGGGGGAGCAAGATTTTTTTCTACCTTGGATTTGGCCAGTGGCTACCACCAAGTGGCCATGCACCCCAACGATCAACATAAAACTGCATTTATTTCTCCACTGGGACTGTACGAGTGGACCCGTATGCCGTTTGGTCTAACTAATGCACCTGCTACATTCCAGCGAGTAATGCAGAGTGCTATGAGTGACTTTCTATTTCAAATAATGTTGGTGTATTTGGATGATATTCTAGTTTACTCAAAAACTTGGGAGGACCATCTAAAAAGATTAGAACAAGTGTTTCTCCGTCTTAGGGAGATAGGAGTAAAGCTGAACCCAGACAAATGCTGCTTTGGTTTGAAATCGGTACATTTTTTGGGTTACGTGATTTCGTCGGATGGCATCGCCACTGACCCAGATAAAATTGCAGCTGTTAAAGAATGGAAACAACCAACAACTACGGTAGAGGTCAGGTCATTCTTGGGCTTTGCTTCCTATTATAGAAAATTTGTGCCGGGTTTTGCAAAAATTGCCGCACCATTGCATGACTTGGTAAACAAAATGACAAAGAAACACAGTAAGGAGAAAAAGAAAGGTAAAACACAACTGATAGGTGAATTATGGACTGATGAATGCCTGAACTCGTTTAAGCTCTTGAAAAAGGCTTTGACAGAGGCGCCGATATTGGGATACGCGGACTTTGACAAACCATTTCGGCTAGAAATTGACGCCAGCTCTAAAGGTCTGGGAGCTGTGCTATCACAACAACAAAAGCAAGGTTTCAGGGTTATTGCTTATGCCAGTCGAGCTCTGAAGGGATCAGAGAAGAACATGACAAATTACAGCGCCATGAAACTAGAACTTTTGACATTAAAATGGGCTGTGACGGAAAAATTCAGGGACTATCTATTAGGTGCTAAATGTGTGGTATACACTGACAATAACCCCTTGAGTCACCTAAAGACAGCAAAGTTGGGATCCATCGAACAGCGATGGGCAGCAGAATTGGCACTCTTTGACCTAGAGATAAAGTATCGCCCGGGGCGGTCCAATGGCAATGCGGACGCCTTATCAAGGAATCCTTACGAGAGACCGGGTGATGAGGAAGAAACACTGACAGGAATATGTGAGGTCAGAGCGTCAACAGATATCCCTCATGGGGTACAAGTGATGCAAAACGGGCAGACCGGGGTGGAGCACATATCCACGGAACCCGAACATATGGACAGTAGTGATTTTAATTGCCTTAATCACCAAAAGATAAGAGATGCCCAGAGAACGGATAGTGGCTTACAACCGCTATTGAAACACGTCCAGGAACAAAAATTCCCAGGAAGAAGGGAAAGAGAACAATTTGGTCGAGAAACAAAGAAAATACTGAGTCAGTGGGACCGTCTCAGTATAGAGGATGGTGTTCTCATACGGAGAATTCATGACCAAATTGATGGGACAATACACCAGGTGGTGGTGCCTGGACAGTTAAGAGAAGAAGTGCTAAGGTTGGCACATGACAGGGCAGGACACCAGGGTCAGGACAGAACCCACAAAATATTACGACGGAGGTGTTACTGGCCCAATATGGAAATGGAGGTCAAACGCCATTGTGAGGCTTGTGTGAGGTGTCAGCATGCGAAAATGCCAGTTGTCAAAATGAGACAGCCATCAGGACACCTACTAGCGACAAAACCACTAGAGATTGTGGCTATGGACTTTACGTCGTTGGAGCAATCATCGGATGGGACGGAACATGTGTTGGTAATGACTGATGTATTCACCAAATGGACTGTGGCGGTGCCCACACGAGATCAGACTGCCAAAACAGTGGCAAAGGTCTTATTACAACATTGGTTCATCAAATATGGCATACCAAGACAATTACACTCTGACCAAGGAAGGGCCTTTGAGTCAGAAGTAATTAACCAACTGTGCAACCACTACGGGATCAACAAATCTAGAACAACCACATTTAATCCGAAAGGAAACGGACAGTGTGAACGGTTCAACCGCAGCATGCATGATTTGCTGCGTACGCTAGAACCTGAACAGAAAAAACGTTGGCCTGATTTTCTCCCAGAGTTGGTATATCTATACAACTGCACACCACATGCCACAACCGGCTTTTCGCCATACATGTTGCTGTTCGGACGAGAGGCTCGACTCCCTCTTGATTTGTTCCTAGGAAAAAGGGAGAGTATGACTGGCTCATACACCGCACTGGAATATGTGAATGAACATATGAGAAGAATTAGAGAAATGTACAGGGTAGTACAGGAAAGACTAGAACATGAAGCACGGCGAAGGGAACCGCCGATACAGACGAAGGACCCGCCACTCAAACTGAATGACAGGGTATTACTGCGTAGCCACCCGTTAGGCAGAAACAAAATCCACAATCTCTGGGGACAGGAGATATGGCAAGTCGTGGAGATGCCTAAATCACGCCAAACCGGATCGGTGGGCGAATATTGCTCAATTAAAGAAATATTGGAATAGGCAACAAGAGCAGTTACACACAGAGAAACCCAAGACAATTAGGGAACCGGAAGTTATAACGGAAATTCACATACCCATTCCGGAACCATATCACCATCAACAGAACAACAGCGATACGCAAGGGGAGGATACCGGCAACAATGAGGATCCCGGTCCCTCCAGAAGCAGAGAGACAGTAGACCATCAGATAAGTGGTCCGCGGAGAAGTTTAAGGAACAGAAGGAATACGAAATTTTTTGTCAGCAACCATCAATTCTTTCATGGTCGCGCTGGTATGAAAACAGACTGTTCAAAGAGCTATAGAAGTGAACTGGTGAAGGCACCAAATGGAAAGGGTGGATGTGAATTCTAGAACTGTTTTGTGTCTCAGAAAGATGATGTAGACACAGTTGATATGTGAAATAGGTAGAACTGTCAATCGTATACGAATGGAACGTCGTGGACAGTGAGTGGAACAATAGATTTTTTTTTTTTTTTTACGACTGTGCGATTGACTTTGGAGGAGTGCACCTGCCAGGCGTTGTTTGTGGTTGAAAACACACAAAAAAAGCAGGGGTAGATGTAACTGGGGTAGGCCTAACTACCAGTTACAAATGATAACGAACGAGAAGCCGAGACACAGTGTTGGTCTGATGCAACCGATAACAGGTGGCTTATTGGGTCGGGCTGATAACAACCTCAAAGCCAACGCGTGCTATTTTGGGAAACGGTATTCAGACGGCCTGTCAACTTTGATGGATAGGACGCAGATGTTATTTTACGGTCTGTACGTTTGAACTACGCAACTGGTGGTCGGAGATCGAGTACAAGTATCGATTACGGAGGAATACAAGTACGGAGACGAGTACGGATACAAGGCATAAATAGGAGGGCACGGCAGGACTCGTTCTCTCTCTTCCCGTTTCGAGGCTCTTGCCTCCTTCATCGCTCGCTTAGATCAGTCAGTCTGTGTGACTATGTCAAGTCGGTTATAGAACGGGTTAGCCGTATTGTGTTAAGGAGGATTATAGACATGTGGATTCAGTTATATAAAGCCTAGTGAAGGACTGTTAGGGGTCAGTTGATTCAGACTATTATTGAGAAGCATTCCTGTTGATTTATTGTGTTATTATGAAGCATTTCTTGATTCATGTAATAAAGGATCAATAGCGAACCTGCATCTTGAGTATCTATACTGTGGTCAATGTTGTCTAGAATGAGTGGTTAAACTCGTGAACACGTGGCACTACAGGCAATTAGGTCTCATTACATGTGGCGTTGCGAGCATGGTAACTGTTGGCTCGTTACAATTGGCGTTGTCGGCAGGATAAATGTTCGCTCGTTACATATATATATATATATATATATATATATATATATATATATATATATATATATGTCTATTGTTGTCTCCCTTTTTATAGCATATGTGTGCTTGTGTGTATGTCTGTCGTATGTCTTCTAAGTGATTATCTCTATGTTTTTATGTATTTTTACTGCGTGCTTATATGTGGATCATATATTGTTGTAAATGCTCTATTTAAACAATCAAATTTAAAAATAATAATAAAAAAAATTCCGACAGAATTTATAACGTGTATGAGAAGCGACGATGAAGATGACGACGAATCAGAAGATGAAATAAGAGAGGAAGTAGACGAGGAGCATGAAGAAAACCAAGAAGACTCAAATCTTTAATCATGATCACATTTACATCCATTTGTTAAAAAATATTCCCCGCTTTACTTCAGTGTATGACTGTCATTTCAACATTACTAAATATTATTCTTTGTTTCATTTTGAATTATATATCTTAATCTGCATTTTGAATATTGCATGTCAAAATAATGTATGTTATAGCTGTGCTTTGTCTTGTGCAAATATCTCATGATAACATTTTATCATTCCATTTTTGTGATTTATTTTAATTAAATTTAACTAATATTTTAGGTACAATATAAAAAAAAATTACATGAGGAATAGGGACGTCTTGTGTTAAAAAAATGTTTTTTTTTAACCTTGTTATAGTAGAATTTATAAAACGATAAAGAAGATATTGATATGATGTTACATAAAAACAAAGAATTTTCCGTTGTTGAGAGTTGTTTTAGAACTAGTGATATGAATTCCAAAATAGATGTTGATTGGTGATGTGCTGCCAGTGAGAGCCGGTGTTTCCTATCCCTCTGTGACTTTAATATACCTTATATATATATGTATATATATATATATATATATATATATATATATATATATATATATATATATATATATATATATATATATATATATATATATATATATATATATATATATATATATATATATATATATATATATTGCATTTTTATTATTCTGTCATTTCGCTTTTATTATTAGCTTTATTCAATGTTTAAAATGGGCAGAATGGGGCAGTACTAGATGTATAATATACATGAATTTTAAAAACAATTCTTTATTTGTATTGTTGTAATATCTTGTCATAATAACTGGTTTTTCATTTTGGCCTTCTAATATTTTTAGTAGGTTAGGTTGGGGACGGTAGAATATCAAAATACTTTGCATATGTTAATACATTAAAATGAAAATGTAATGTAAAATATTTACTATATCAAATTTAAAGCGACGTAAAAAAGCAGTTTTGTTCCATGTTGTAGGTTTTTAGAGAGGTAAAACAAATTGCCCATTGCTTACTTAATTTAAAGTTGAGAAAATGTATTGATTGACATATACATGATATGGTTTTTGTTTATTAACATTGTGTCATATTTTAAGCAACTTTTACTGTATTATGTTCTATCGCACCAACATATTATATTTGAATTTTGCTATGAATAAACTAAACTTATGAATGTTTAGGTTGTATTTTTCTTTTCTTGTAAATAATATGATTAAAATTTTTTTTATTAGAATCATCAATATTAATTATGAGATATTTATATTTTTGAAATGATTGCGAAATATTCGTGCCATTTAATGTTTCTATGCTATTCACAATAATAGAACGTGACATTTATTAAGTTTTTAAATTACAAACATTACTGGGGTGAAAAGTTCAATTAAAAAATTGACAACTTTGAAAACAAACAGGCGGGTATTAAACTATTTTCTTTTTTTATTACTATAGTTTATTATTCATTTTTCTGGATGAATATTTATTAGACAAAGTAACAATCACAAAAATAAAGAGAAAACATATCCTCATGTTATGAATTTTCTCTTAATAGTAGTAGTTTCCCTTGCCTGTGGAATAAGTAAATCAAGTAAATTATGTGACTATTTGAATGGTTAAAGTTAACTTAAAATGTTATATTTAAAAAAAACAAGTAAAAATGTTAAATTTAAAAAAAAAATTAAAATGTTATATTTAAATAAAAAACTTAAAAATTATGTTTTAAAAAAACAACTTTAAAATTTTAAATTAAAAAACAACTACTTAAAATGTTATATTTAAAAAAAAAACTTAAACTGTTATATTTAAAAACAAACAACTTAAAATGTTATATTTAAAGAAAAAACAACTTAAAATGTTATTTAAAAAAAACAAGAACTTAAAATGTTATATTATAAAACAACTTAAACTTTACATCTACACATACACATGTACGTGCAATCAAGAATTTTAAAATTGTATAGTATAAAAAGACACTTTATCTAAACAAAACTACTAAGCTCTCTATAATAGGTCAATCTTACCATAGTAGCCTCCCACTGGGATGAGGATTTTTCCGTAGCCGTATCCTCCCCAGTTTCCACCAAGACCTCCCCATCCACCAAGACCTCCGAGACCGCCGAATCCACCAAGACCGCCGAATCCACCAAGACCGCCGAATCCACCGAGACCACCGAATCCACCGTAGCCTCCACCGAATCCACCGAATCCACCATAGCCGTAGGCGTTGGCCATGGCGACCAAGAGAAGAACGGCGAGCACAGATTTGTACATTGTCTGGGAGACGTATTAAACATTAATTATATTAATTACATTAATTACATTAATTAAAAAAGTGATATGGAATGTATCCGCATTGGATTATACAAGATTCACACGTATAGAATGACATTGTGTGAAGTAATTGTAGCAGTTGTATGGAGTAATTGGAGCAGTTGTATGAAGTAATTGTAGCAGTTGTAGGAAGTAATTGTAGCAGTTGTATGTAGTAATTGTAGCAGTTGTATGTAGTAATTGTAGCAGTTGTAGGAAGTAATTGTAGCAGTTGTTGGAAGTAATTGTAGCAGTTGTATGTAGTAATTGTGGCAGTTGTAGGAAGTAATTGTAGCAGTTGTAGGAAGTAATTGTAGCAGTTGTATGGAGTAATTGTAGCAGTTGTATGTAGTAATTGTAGCAGTTGTAGGAAGTAATTGTAGCAGTTGTAGGAAGTAATTGTAGCAGTTGTATGTAGTAATTGTAGCAGTTGTATGTAGTAATTGTAGCAGTTGTAGGAAGTAATTGTAGCAGTTGTAGGAAGTAATTGTAGCAGTTGTAGGAAGTAATTGTAGCAGTTGTAGGAAGTAATTGTAGCAGTTGTATGAATTGATTGTAGCAGTTGTATGAATTGATTCTAGCAGTTGTATGGAGTAATTGTAGCAGTTGTATGGAGTAATTGTAGCAGTTGTATGAATTGATTGTAGCAGTTGTAGGAAGTAATTGTAGCAGTTGTATGGAGTAATTGTAGCAGTTGTAGGAAGTAATTGTAGCAGTTGTAGGAAGTAATTGTAGCAGTTGTATGTAGTAATTGTAGCAGTTGTATGTAGTAATTGTAGCAGTTGTAGGAAGTAATTGTAGCAGTTGTATGGAGTAATTGTAGCAGTTGTATGTAGTAATTGTAGCAGTTGTAGGAAGTAATTGTAGCAGTTTTATGGAGTAATTGTAGCAGTTGTATGGAGTAAAATTGTAGCAGTTATATGGAGTAATTGTAGCAGTTGTAGGAAGTAATTGTAGCAGTTATATGAAGTAATTGTACAAGTTGTAGAAACTAATTGGAGCAGTTGTAGGAAGTAATTGACGATAATTACAAGCTGGTAACTACACCTCAACTACTTTATACTGTTGCTAAAATTAATATAAAGTTAAACTTTTGGTAGAAATATTGTTTTAGTTAATGAATTATTCAATCTAACTAAAATCAACAGATTTTTTTTTTTAAATTTGAATCCTTTTTGAAGGAATTTAGTTTTTAAATAAAGCCCATTAAACAATATATAAAGTACAGTTACATTAACTTTAACAAATATAGAACCGTACATTTAAAATTTAAGTTAAATGCAAAATAAATCTGACAGACGCTTTTGAAAAGAAATATTGTAACTAAATAGAATATTTAAAAAAAAAGTGTGAAGCTAATTTCCTGTCGTTTTTTATCAACACTACACAGTTTTCTAAATAGATATATATTTATTCTGTATAATCTGAGTAGGTTCATGAAAAAACTCTTCTTCTAAGGGTTACACAGCAGATGAAGTAGAATTCATGGTTCTTGACCACGGTATATAAAGGATGGCGTGGTCGGCACTATTTACAGCCGTCTTTACTTAATCTAACTTGAGTCAGGTACTCATCAGAGCTTTACATGTCCTGCAGTCCCAAGTACGGACCGAGATCCGAACTCAACACTGCGGACTATCAGCCAAGTGCTCTAACCCCCAACCACGTTGAGCAACAACTGTATTTTTTAAAAAAAAAACGTACCGAGATTTTTAGACTTGCGGTCTTGGAACCTGTGGCAAGGAGATCTGGTCAGATCACGTTGTGGAGTCGATGAGTGACTGGGCCCTTACAGTGACCGGGCTTATATACACCTGGGCCAATTAGGAAGTCACAGGGGGTACTGGCCAGGTAATCAACGTCACAGGGGATTAGGGGGGGGGTGAGAGGGGGCACGTGGGGGATTGACAGGTCTTGACAAGGCTAGATCGTCATGACATGCCCCATGTCGAATTTGACAGTTGAATGACAATTTTAATTTGAGGGATTAGTATCTGTTAATGAAATGGTTAAGAAATGAAATTATATATGCGTAATTGTAGATGATTGCGTAGAATTCTAATATACTGTTCTCTTTAAATATTTTTTAAAGTTCACATTTTTAAAAATAGTTTAATATTCACAATAAAAGAGTTTTATTTTATTTTTTATACAACGTAAGTCCATTATTGTGTATTTGAGTTGCTTCCCTTTTTGGTTACATTTAAAAAAAATACAACTTTGTATTAATGCTTGACACCAAATGATCAAATTTTTCACACGTTCATAAACTCTGTCTCGTTTGTGTTCTATTCATATTATTTGTTCGTATTGGACTATAAAGTTGTTTGTGCATGAATCGAATTTGTTCGTATTTTGAAAGAGGTGTGACTTGTCTGAATCCTACACGTTTGTTTTTTACAGTGGCCAGGGGTGTGACGTTTGTATTTTACAGTGGCCAGGGGTGTGACGTTTGTATTTTACAGTGGCCAGGGGTGTGACGTTTGTATTTCACTGTGGCCAGGGGTGTGACGTTTGTATTTCACTGTGGCCAGGGGTGTGACGTTTGTATTTCACCGTTGGCTGAGGTGTGACGTTTGTATTTCACTGTGGCCAGGGGTGTGACGTTTGTATTTTACAGTGGCCAGGGGTGTGACGTTTGTATTTTACAGTGGCCAGGGGTGTGACGTTTGTATTTCACTGTGGCCAGGGGTGTGACGTTTGTATTTTACAGTGGCCAGGGGTGTGACGTTTGTATTTCACTGTGGCCAGGGGTGTGACGTTTGTATTTTACAGTGGCCAGGGGTGTGACGTTTGTATTTCACTGTGGCCAGGGGTGTGACGTTTGTATTTCACTGTGGCCAGGGGTGTGACGTTTGTATTTGACGTGGTCAGGGATGTGACGTTTGTATTTGACCGTGGTCAGGGGTGTGACGTTTGTATTTGACTGGGGTGTGGCTTGTCTGCAGTGCCTGCGCCAGGTTATTTAGCGCCCTAAGCAAAACTTATTAAAACGCCCCCTTTCAGACAAATTAATTACTAAAACATATTTATAAGAAAACAATTAATTAAAAGTGACATTAATTTATTATCAATAGCTTACACGTTATAAGTAGACATCAAAATAAAATTGTACTTGCCTCCTTCGTCTCAAAAGCTTGTACTGATTCCTTCAACTCCAGTTTGCAAGCGTAGTCACATTCAGTGTTGCTTCCAGACATTTTTTCTCCGGGGGGGGGGGGGGTGGTGGTGGGAAATGAAATTTCCGGGGGGGGGGGGGGCGGACAATGTTTATATATTTTCTGTATGAATTCCATTTAGAAGAAACTCTGATCAGATTCTATTGAAATTGTTGCAAATTCACCTGTTCTTTCCCCCACCCCCTCCGGGAGAACAAAGTCTGGAAAATAAACCACTGAAAAGAAAAACCCACAGTTCTTGTAGTATTGGGCTCTCCGCAGACCTCCCAAAGTGAGTTCCAGAACGGAACACATATTTTAAGCTTGACCGTCTTTAGTTATAATTGTAAAATGTCTATATTGTGTGATTATGTAACAATTTTTTTTTTGAAAAATAAAAGGTTATTAATGTTATAGATTCCAGCCTACAATTGTTATACATGAATCCTTTAGGAGAGGGTGAAAAATATGAAAAATTAAAATTAATTAGATTATTAATTTACGACTAGGGCGATGTTTGACGCTTTTGTCACTGTATGTCTACTAACATTAAATATTGCAATCCACGACGGCTATTGATGTATTTATTTTTCAACGTGATAATGCTAAAAAGACCTACCAAACTATTTTGTTTAGAACTTCTGCTCTATATAATTTTTTACTATAGCAAATAATAACTTAAAGTTGTATTTATAAGTAAGCGGTAGCGGCGGAACTACAGTGTCGCCAGAACCGGCAATGCGGGTGGGGGGGGGGGGGGGGGGGGCGGCACGCCATTTATTTGAAAAAAAATTAAGTTTCTTGCATTTTTACTTGATGGTTGTTTTGTAAAAAGATAACTGTAGCTGCGGTTGAATTGTTTTTATTCTACTGACACCATCCCACGCTCTTGTATATTCTTTTTCCCTTTGTTTTTAAACCATTGTGAAAGCCGAGTCATGTTTCTTCTACAATCAAACACACGCCGTTGTCGGCAAAATTCTTTTGAAAATAGGCCGCTAGATATTAAGACGACTATTGCTTCTTTATCCATTGGGATTGTACAAAGTATTGATAGAACTACTAATCTGTACTATCATGTATTCTACAAATAAAAAAAAATAATATAATAAAAATAATTTCAGTTGTATGTACGTTTACCTATTTTTGTTTAGGGTCATCCATAAATGACGTCAAGCTTTTTCTTTTTGACGATTTTTACCTCCCCACCCCCTTCGTCACAAACAGATCTACTCAAGTAGTTATGTTACACATGCTGGATAAAACAAAAACCCGATCAGGCCAGAACTGAATATCATATGTTCGTATTCTGTTTGTGTATATATATATATATATATATATATATATATATATAAGTGGGGGGGGGGGGTCAATTTTTTTTTTTTTTTTGCGGGGTGGACCTTTTTTTCTAGTTCCGCCACTGATAAGCGGTCAACCTAAGGTACATACATTTGAAATGAATGCAAAGTTAATCTATGAATTATCTCCCTTTCGGATATCCAAATACCAAAATTTTATTCAAGGGAAATAACTTTCTCAAGAATAGCTAAATTAACCAAGTGTAACTAAGACTTAAAAACACAATAAAACGCTTTAAATTTATTTAGGTGATAATTGTAACAAATATTTTATGTAAGCTATTTAACTGTTTCTAAAAATATATTTTACTCATTAACTACTTAACTGTAGGCTTTGTTTGAAAGTTTAAACACGGTTGATTTATTATAACATACTTTTAGTCAATTTTGATGACATTCAAATGTATCATACTTCAGCTATAACTTCATAAATCGTTATTATACAAATTTTGGGATCGCCTAAATATTATTTTTTTTTAAAAAAAAAAAAAAAAAAAAAAAAAGAAAAAGGGACCCCCTAAATCAGGGGTCTCCAAACTACGGCCCGCGGGCCGGCGGCCCGCGAAGTCCCCTCATCCGGCCCGCGGAGATCCCTTTGTCCAAGGAAAAATCGTTTGTTGGTGATGGCTGAGGAACTTTGCGCATAAAAATAAAAGACATGTCTGGAAAAAACTGGCCCCGAACTGAAATTTGATAGTTAATGCGGCCCTCGGACTGAAAAGTTTGGAGACCCCTGCCCTAAATAAAAGGACGCCTTTCGAAAAAATCTTATACGGGTAGCTTTTCAAGACATTGCTCTAATTATTGATTAAATCTAAAAACTAATAATTTGAAAACACCAAGTTTACTGTTAGTTATAAGATTTTAAGTTAAAAGATTTTTCAGCTAGAGAACGCCTACCTTTCTTTGTAGTGTGTTCCGTCCTGAATTTAAATGATTTAAGTTAATTTAACATATGATAAACTCGACTACTCGATATACACTCACAACACATATAAAACTTCGATACCTAAACATAACTAGACTCGATGCTCCAGAACTACGACACCACCTTAACTAACTTCACCAAAGCTCTACAAACGATACTCCCAATCAACAACGATTTAACAGGACCTATTACTACACGTTAACAGTCAACACAATTCGACATTTAATACCACAAGACTTGATAGTCCTAAACTCCAGAACTACGATACCTCATCACCTACATTCTCATTTCTCTATTACTAATCAGATTCCAATAGACCTTCAATTACACAACAACCAAATGAAATTGACGACACTTAAACTTACCACTTCGATACATCATACCTACGAAACCATTTTAGCAACAGACTTCCGCCGTTACTCCCAAATCTAAACGATTCATCAAAACTTACCAAACAAGTACAATACTTTGAACACCCCGTCATTACAAAACTCTATACACCATAACAGATTTCTAATTCAAAGTCAGAGATAATAGCGATTAAACTTTTTGCGCCCCACCCCACTAAGGATGGCGCCCTAGGCGACCGCCTAGTTCGCCTAATAGGTAGCGCCGTCCCTGCTTGTCTGTATCATACATGTTTGTATTTGACCGTTGGCTGGGGTGTGACTTGTCTGTATCATACATGTTTGTATTTGACCGTTGGCTGGGGTGTGGCGTTTGTATTTCACTGTGACATGTCTGAATTATACACGTTTGTATTTGACTGTGACTTGTCTGAATTATACACGTTTGTATTTGACTGTGACTTGTCTGAATTATACATGTTTGTATTTGACTGTGACTTGTCTGAATTATACATGTTTGTATTTGACTGTGACTTGTCTGAATTATACATGTTTGTATTTGACTGTGACTTGTCTGAATTATACACGTTTGTATTTGACTGTGACTTGTCTGAATTATACACGTTTGTATTTGACTGTGACTTGTCTGAATTATACATGTTTGTATTTGACTGTGACTTGTCTGAATTATACATGTTTGTATTTGACTGTGACTTGTCTGAATTATACATGTTTGTATTTGACTTTGACTTGTCTGAATTATACATGTTTGTATTTGACTGTGACTTGTCTGAATTATACATGTTTGTATTTGACTGTGACTTGTCTGAATTATACATGTTTGTATTTGACTGTGACTTGTCTGAATTATACATGTTTGTATTTGACTGTGACTTGTCTGAATTATACATGTTTGTATTTGGCTGTGACTTGTCTGAATTATACATGTTTGTATTTGACTGTGACTTGTCTGAATTATACATGTTTGTATTTGACTGTGACTTGTCTGAATTATACATGTTTGTATTTGACTGTGACTTGTCTGAATTATACATGTTTGTATTTGACTGTGACTTGTCTGAATTACACGTTTGTATTTGACTGTGACTTGTCTGAATTATACATGTTTGTATTTGACTGTGACTTGTCTGAATTATACACGTTTGTATTTGACTGTGACTTGTCTGAATTATACATGTTTGTATTTGACTGTGACTTGTCTGAATTATACATGTTTGTATTTGACTGTGACTTGTCTGAATTATACATGTTTGTATTTGACTTTGACTTGTCTGAATTATACATGTTTGTATTTGACTGTGACTTGTCTGAATTATACATGTTTGTATTTGACTGTGACTTGTCTGAATTATACATGTTTGTATTTGACTGTGACTTGTCTGAATTATACATGTTTGTATTTGACTGTGACTTGTCTGAATTATACATGTTTGTATTTGACTGTGACTTGTCTGAATTATACATGTTTGTATTTGACTGTGACTTGTCTGAATTATACATGTTTGTATTTGACTGTGACTTGTCTGAATTATACATGTTTGTATTTGACTGTGACTTGTCTGAATTATACATGTTTGTATTTGACTGTGACTTGTCTGAATTATACATGTTTGTATTTGACTGTGACTTGTCTGAATTATACATGTTTGTATTTGACCGTTGCAGCTCTCCATGTCCAAGCCATCTCTACCTGGTTAGCGAAAAGCAGTTAGTCACTGACGTCACGTCTAATTTGACATGACCTTGAGTTGCAGAGATTTTAAACTCATTTTTGACCAGGATGTTTTTATATCTGATGTCAAAAAGTGTAACTACCGTCATGCTATTTGATTTTGAATTTTGGTAACATGTGCCCATATTATTGACTTTAAATAAATGACCCAAAGTTCTGACTTTTTAATTAACTACAGACAATTGACCTGAATTTGTGACTCTATAATTAACTACAAACAAATGACCTGAAATTGTTAACTTAATGGCTAAATATAAATGACCTGGAGCTGAACACAAATATGAGTGAGGTCAATGGCGTTAAGTGGTTATAATTTAAGTATTGTTATGTTGTCTATCTTTACTGTAACTAATTGCGAACTCTCCACTGCATAACCTTAAACTTTACCCTGACAAATTAAATTAATCAATATGAATAACATTTTACAGTAAAAGCTTAGCACATAGTGATTAGTGCTGAGTGCTTAGTGCTGAGTGCTTAGTGCTGAGTGCTTAGTGCTGAGTGCTTAGTACTAAGTGCTTAGTACTGAGTGTTTAGTGCTGAGTGCTTAGTGCTCAGTAATTAGTGCTTAGTGCTAAGTGCTTAGTGCTGAGTGCTTAGTGCTGAGTGCTGTGTTCCTAGTATTGGGTGCTGTTTTTCCTTTCATAAGAATTACTACTATGTCTTTACATTAACCAGAATCTCAAGTTATTATTAACCATCGTCTCCCGCTCGTCACAAAGACACTTGGAGTGGATGAAGTAGAGTTCATCTGTTTAAAGTAACCTCGTCTTAGTTTCCCTAACGTGAGCCACGTACCCTCTAGAGCTGGTTAGGGACGTCCTTCTAACTCGAGTCCAGGATCCGAACCTACGACTATCGGGTATACAGTCATAAGCTCTACCTTCAGACCACGCCGTCCCACAGAATCTCAAATTGGTCATGTTTATTTCTAGCATAGGTATCTGCTTTGACAAATCAGTAATGCTAAACCGAAAGTCTCGAGTTCGAACCCTTGGGTAGATGAGGCTCGTTAGCTGGAGACAACCACTCTCCTAGTAGAGAGACAACTCCAAAATAAACAACTGCTGCCTTGTAGTTTGTACTTGGTTGGACAAAGGCTATGGAAGCAAATCCAAAAAGAAAAGCTGGCTGAAATTTGAGTCAACGGCCCATAAGGGGTATAAAGTTGACACGTATACTTAATTGTGTTGGAGGGGATCCCTTCCAACACTAAAAATTAAGAACGAAGATGAAAAAAGATTTCTAGCACGAATTCTAGTACTAAGATTTCGTTCATGCAAACTTAACGGAGCCACGAAGTCAACAGAAACAAGATACCTAAACCCAGATATAAATTAAGATACAAATGACGTCATTGGATGTCATTTTTTTTTGTGTACTTTTTTGAAGGACACGGTCAGCCTCACCTGTCAAAATTAAAACGAACACGAAACAAAAAAGTGTAATTAGTGTAATTAGTGTAAGTGTAATTAGTGTAAATGTGAGTGACGTGTGTTAATGAGACCAACTTAACGGCTCGCCCCTGGCCCACTCCAGCAGAAAAGAAAATGTGTATAAAAGATCTGGTTTGTCCAGTGTGGGGACCAAACCAGCTACCACACACCTCACACTTCAACAGCCAACTCTAGTCCAGCTACAGCAGTGAGTAGAGTTTTAATGATTAAATATTACCTAAAAATCTGTAGGTCTAGTTACCTACAATTTTTTTAGTCAAATACAGCATTAATTGTTCGTTGTGATTTATTTAAACCATTTACTTTTGTAAAATTTATAAGACTTCATTAAACCAAAATAATACCAAGTTGGTTAAAAGCGAAAAGGTCTTTCCGATATGAGATTCGTATTATTTCACCAGTACTTCTGTATATTTCTGGAATTCTGAGCGCAGTTGAAAAAGTAACAACAATTTCTTACAGTTTCTAACAGATCCTATGAAATTACTTGTAAAAGCGCATTGAAAAACTAAAAATTAGTTTAATATTTAACACTCAGTTTCTAGAAAATTTATTAAGCCAACACAAACGGGAGTTGTGTTATTTTTTAAATAATTAAACCAACTTGTTGAAGATCGACATTTGAAATAAGTGACTTATTTCAAATGTCGATTTTATTAAGTCCAAAATATTTTCATCTGTGATTTGAATTAAATGGACTAACTGCGCGTAAGAACTATTTCAAAATAAGTCTTTGGATACTTCCTTATTTAAAAGGTTTTAAAAGGATATTTTTAAGTGTTCGTATATTTATACATATTTTTATTTCTACAAGACTGTCAAATATATTGTGCCAAAACTGTTTGTTGGCTGTCTAGGAAAAAATGAAACTAAACAGCGCAAGCGCAAAAAACAACAACAACAACTCAGTGTTAAATTGATATAAAATAGTATATGAGATTGTGTTTTATGTTGGTATAGTTTTTCCACAGATTGTCTAAACAACATCGTTCTTTGTTGTTCTTCTGTTTTAATATGGGTGTAATGTCTAAACAGATCGCGTACACAATGTTCTTTGCCGTACTTCTTTTCTTACGTTGGTATTATGTCTCCACAGATCATGTACACATCCGTCTTTGCCGTACTTCTCTTGGCCACCGCCGCCCTCGCTAGCAACTATGGCTACGGCCAAGGTGGCTACGGCTACGGTGGATTCGGTGGATTGGGCGGATTCGGTGGAGGCTTTGGTGGAGGCTTTGGTGGATTGGGAGGCTTCGGTGGCATCGGAGGCTTCGGTGGAATTGGAGGAGGTTTTGGTGGAATTGGAGGAGGCTTCGGTGGAATCGGTGGAGGCTTTGGTGGATTAGGAGGATACGGAGGTTACGGACATGGAGGAGGTCACGGTTACCTCCCTGTCATCTACGGTAAATGATAATTTTCATTTACCTTTCAATGTATAGGCCTAAGCTGCATAAAAAGGGAAATTTATAGTAGAGATGAAAATAGTTTTCTTAAACATATATTTCATTTGTATGCTTTACACAGTAATATCATTGAAGATACATAGACCACCATTCTTGTCATAAAAAAAATTAGAACGAGGCTATATAGTTTGCCGCATATTGATCTGATAAAATATAAAGATCAATGAACATTAGCCTATGATAACAAACATTAAAAGAACGCTAATCAACTCAAGGCATTTATCTGTAACTTTTTCAGTATTTTAACTAACTTGTATTTATTCTATTTCCAGGAAAGGGATACAACAACTACTATTGATCTGATTCATCAATTGACCGACAATGCAAGATTATTTGCAGCTAGTTATTAAAACAATAGCAGATTTTATAGTGGAATAAATTATTTTATTTTGAAAACAAAAATCACTTGTAATTTTTTTTATTGTAATTAAGCAGTTGTATTAATATAAAAATAGTGTTTTATGTACGATACTATTACGTGTCGCAGATGTATGTGTTAGATCCGCGTGCCTCACGCAACCCCCCCCCCCCCCCCCCCCCAGGTTCCCGCGACAAAAGCCTATGACAAAAAACATTCCAGGCATCTCTGTCCTGGGCTAGTCTCTCCAACTGTCCCCAGGTGTATCCAATCTTCTTGGTGTCAGGCCTCTCTGTCCTGGGCTAGTCTCTCCAACTGTCCCCAGGTGTATCCTGTCCTGGGCTAGTCTCTCCAACTGTCCCCAGGTGTATCCTGTCCTGGGCTAGTCTCTCCAACTGTCCCCAGGTGTATCCTGTCCTGGGCTAGTCTCTCCAACTGTTCCCAGATGTCCTGGGCTAGTCTCTCCAACTGTCCCTAGGTGTATCCTGTCCTGGGCTAGTCTCTCCAACTGTCCCCAGGTGTATCCTGTCCTGGGCTAGTCTCTCCAACTGTTCCCAGGTGTATCCTGTCCTGGGCTAGTCTCTCCAACTGTTCCCAGGTGTCCTGGGCTAGTCTCTCCAACTGTCCCTAGGTGTATCCTGTCCTGGGCTAGTCTCTCCAACTGTTCCCAGGTGTCCTGGGCTAGTCTCTCCAACTGTCCCCAGGTGTATCCTGTCCTGGGCTAGTCTCTCCAACTGTTCCCAGGTGTCCTGGGCTAGTCTCTCCAACTGTCCCTAGGTGTATCCAATCTTCTTGGTGTCAGGCCTCTCTGTCCTAGGCTAGTCTCTCCAACTGTCCCCAGGTGTATCCTGTCCTGGGCTAGTCTCTCCAACTGTCCACAGGTGTATCCTGTCCTGGGCTAGTCTCTCCAACTGTCCCCAGGTGTATCCTGTCCTGGGCTAGTCTCTCCAACTGTCCCCAGGTGTCCTGGGCTAGTCTCTCCAACTGTCCCTAGGTGTATCCAGTCTTCTTGGTGTCGTCTTCTAGG
Source organism: Physella acuta (assembly GCF_028476545.2). NCBI lineage: Eukaryota > Metazoa > Mollusca > Gastropoda > Physidae > Physella > Physella acuta. The sequence goes on along the minus strand of NW_026733033.1, from coordinate 78,776 downwards.
TCACATCTCGTGGTCTTTCTTCATCGGGCAAATTTTCTTTTACCTTGTGGATTCCTGTGTTGTCATTCTGGGTAGCAATGTAGAGATTGAGTATTACCTTAATGCCAAAGATAGACATAGGTACATAATTTGGTCATAGAAAAGACAGATTAGTCTACAGCAGGACAAGATCCTAAAAAGGCGCTGGATCAACATACCACGAGAAGGGGAAAAGATAATATTGCAAAGAAAGAATGGAATGGAATACCCCTGGGAAGGCCTAACAGATTGTGGAGAAGAACGGTAGAAGCTGCACTAAAACGAGTCCCGTGGAGAGGTGTGGCTGCAGAACTTTGCTCCCCAGGGGGCACAAAGGGATAAGTCAAGTCTAGTCAGTCTCTAGCTATGTAGTAGGAACACTAAATGTAGTGGGGTCTCTAACTGTGTAGTGGGGAACTTTAAATGTAGCGGCTTTTAACCATCTCTGCTCTGGATAATTTCTCCCTCCCATATGAAGTAAAAAGTAAGTAAAGTAAAGTTTCCCTTTCAAACCTGACGGTCTATGGGGTAAGTGAAGTAGAGTTCACTTGTTTCTGTGACCTCGGCATATGAAGAGACAGTGTGGTCAGCACTATGCCCAGCCGCCTTTACTTTCCCTAACTTAAGTTAGGTACCCATCAGAGTTGGGTGGACTCAGGGACGGTCTACTGACTTGAACCCGGATTCGAACTCGAGACTTACGGGTTAGCAGTCCAGCTCTCTACCGCTAGACCACTCCATCCCATCCTCCCATATGAAGAGCTACGACAAATGGCTGTGTTCTCTGTGTTGACATTTGTGTTAGTGTTGGAGCTGGTAATGTCGTTATGTGACTGTGAGCAAGACTAGTCACTGGCCCATAACATCACGTGATTGCTAATTAAGCTAAGTGCGAATCCTGGGTGTAGTTCGTAAAACGGCCTACAGTTAACACATCTCTGTTGAGCGCATAATTCGATTCAGGGAAAGCAGAGGCTGTAGAACGTATGTTGATTAGCTTATGTATTTAAACTCTACTTTAACTTTTATGCTGACAGCTAAGTCCATATTAACTTGTGGTAATTTTAAAATACAACCTCAGATTTAAATACATGTTCAGTTACTTCGTTTTGTCATATAGGATGTATATGTGAATAGATTAATTACTTGATTACAGTCATGACATATTTAACCATACAGACACAACGATAATCAGGAATCAAATCCTATAATCTCAACAATAATCTGGAGTTGAATTCTATAATCTCAACAATAATCTGGAGTTGAATTCTATAATCTCAACAATAATCTGGAGTTTAATTCTATAATTACAACAATAATCTGGAATTTAATCATATAATCAAAACGATAATCTGGAGTTTTATCTTTTAATCACAAAAATAATATGAAGTTGAATCGTATAATTAAATTGCTAATCTGGAGTTTAATCTTGTAATTATATTGCTAATCTCCAGTTTAATCCTGTAGTCATATCGATAATCTGAAGTTTAATCCTCACTAATCCATCTCAACAAGGTACTGGTTGATCTGCTTGTCCCGTCACGGTGTGAGATGACAGGTCACGTGACTTCAGGGTGATCCAGTCATCATTCTAATCACGTGACAGATGTCCCCAGGGCGGTGAGGCGACCTTGATCAATCAATTAGAGTTAATTAGTAGACAATGAGAAATGTAAAACTCTATCACGTCCGTAAACAGCGTCAATCGTGAACTGGGTTTTGTAGATATACGAGTCAATCGTGTCCTTGTTATGACGTATTCAAGTGTACGGACCCCATCCCAGTGGCGTCGCTAGGTCGAGTGTCACCCGGTACGGTACCTCATGGTACAGGAGTCACTCCCCCCCTCCCAGAAAAGAAATTATGTAATATATATATATATATATATATATATATATATATATATGATCAAGGTCTACAAAGGCATATATATATATATATATATATATATATATATATATATATATATATATATATATATATATATATATATATATATATATATATATATACGTATTAATTCATGTGCAATAAAACAAATATAACAAATCTTTATAGCGAGAAGCTTTAAAATGCACTGAAAATAAGAACATAAAACTAATCTGCTTTCCTTCATAAAAGCTTTGGTTGCTATAGTATGTGAATTCTGAATACATTGACGCCTCTAGCAATGCAGTGGGGAACTTAAAGTACGGTGGCCACTGAGCGATATGAGTCTTTAACAGTTATTTTCAGTTTCAGAAATAACAATAGCAAGTTCAATATTTATAGCTAACTGCAAATGCATATGTTATTCAAACAGTAAAAAAAACTTTTTTTTTTCATTTTTCGAACCTGACTGTCCATTGGAGCAAGTGAAGTTCACTGTTTCGGCATATGAAGGGATAGAGTTGTCAGCACAATGCCCGGCCGCCTTAATTTTTCCCTCATGGGTTAGGTACCCATAAGAGCTGCGTGGACTCAAGGACGTTCTACTCACTTGAGCCCAGATCTCGAGACTTGCGGGTTACTTAGCAGTGTAGCGCTCTATCTCTAGGCCACGCCGTCCCCCTAACTTGTCAGTGGACAACTTTATTTCTGATTGACAGGAGGGATTTGGAGATAATCTCCACAACATAACATCTAACTGTATCGACAGCTTAATCTACTTTCGTTTTTTCACCGGTTGTAATCAATTAAGTAGAAATTCGGAGACTGGTTCTCAAAAAAATTTTGCAGTTTATTTCAAGCCAAAAAATGTATTAAATTAGTTCAATTAATTATTCAGAAAGCGGATATTAATATCCCCTAAACATTCTCGAATATTCTTGTATATTATAATACTTAAATAGACTAGAATCTCGTAGAAAAAAGAATTGTGCACCAAGTGAACAATATGTGTATAATACTGCGGAATATTAGTACTTTATAAATTCATTTGCATTTTTTTGAGAAATCGGAAATAGCGTAAAGTATTTCTTACGGTCAACTAAAAATTTGACAGAGAATTAGATCTTGTACTTTTATTTGAAATTTTTTTAATCTAACTGAAACAGTACTATGTTATAGGCTTTCGAAAAACTAAAAGTAGAATAAGTTAAACTTCAGGTTACCGGAAACCGCTGAAAAGTTAAAACATAACTACAAATTTGATTTAATACTTATATATGAAATTTCATCAACCTAGCTATAACTGTACTCAAGTTGTCGTGTTTACATACACACGCACACACACACACACACACACACATAGACAAAATTGTCAAACAAAGTTTTTCCAACTCACTGAGGTGTAAAATGTCGAGATTTGTGAAAATCTTGATTTCGATATTTTGCAGCATTACAATACTTCCTCTATAGCCTACTTCGTAAACGAGACAGTAAAAAGATGTGACATTTTAATTATCAAATTCAATTACGATAGTTAATAATTAAAATCGCGTTGTTGTAATAATGGTTATTTTCTAAACCAATATAGTATAGGTAAACTATTGGCTAGCTAACAAATCATTGAATTCACATAGATTTGAGATCAGTTCAAAGGAAAGACAAGTTAAGCTCAAGCGATGACGTCTTATAATCTCCCCTTACATCTTCCTGCTGTAGACTGTGTATATAAGCAGATGTTGGTGTCTTGTTAAAGCACGATTCAGTCTCTTCCAAGCAGATCTACTTGCCTTGTTTTTTGAGACGGTCATCTTTCCGTAGTCTAAACATCTTGGTGAGTGTGTTTTGTTTATAGTGCAAATGTTCGCTAAATAGTTTTATCAATAATTAGCTTTTAAAATTAATTTCTCTCAAGTTCTCTAGACAACAGTAACTACACAGAATATCCCATGTCTACAAATAATAAAGCTAGTAATATTTTTCCCATCTTCCCCAGACAATGTACAAATCTGTGCTCGCCGTTCTTCTCTTGGTCGCCATGGCCAACGCCTACGGCTATGGTGGATTCGGTGGATTCGGTGGATTCGGTGGAGGCTACGGTGGAGGCTACGGTGGATTCGGAGGTCTCGGTGGATTCGGCGGTCTTGGAGGAGGCTGGGGTGTGGGAGGAGGCTTTGGTGGCCTTGGAGGCTGGGGCGGTCTCGGTGGATGGGGAGGTCACGGTGGATATGGAGGTTACGGCTACGGAAAACTTCTCATCCCCATTGGAGGCTACTACGGCGGTAAGTTCATTTAGTTGTATCAGTAGGTAACATGTAACTACGGTGGTAAGATTGATTACTAGACTACATACATTTAAACACTATTAGCTTGTTTACCACTAGCATAAAAAGCAAAATGCATATTTAACATTAAGTCCTATTTTGTCGTCTTCACAAAAAATATTACACACATTTTTACATTTAGTAATTATTATTTCTCTCAAAATTTTTCAATTTACATATTTACCAAAGCTCATCAATTAAATAATGAATTATTTGCATTCTTGATATTGAAAGTGATAGGGTAAAAAAAAAACATTTCTTTTTAAAATTTAAAAGTAAATTGAAAAAGTAAACGATTTTTTTTCTTCAAATTAATCGCAATCAAAGGCAACATATGATTTAAAACATACGCTTTATAAGAGAACTTTTATTTTAATAAGCTGTCAGGTCTATGTTTGAAATTCTTTTTTAAAACAGAATTCAAATGGCTAATCTTTTACTTGAACTTACAAACATACAAAGTAATTCTAATTTTTTGAAAATGTGTTGATTTACAATACAAGGTTTTTGTTTGAAACTTCACTAATACATTACTAGTATAACTTAAGTTCATAAATCCGTATTTAAATGTTTTTTATTTTATATTCAACAGGTAAAGGCAACTACTACTACTAGAGTAACTCGCTGTTTGCTATTTATTTCATATGATGGCTATAAATATACGTAAATTGTGGTAAATAAATATATGACACACATATCCTGTTTGTCAATATTTGTTTTTCATTTTCTTTCAAGTTTTGTTTTTATAGGCAGATTAATTTTTTTCCCGTCAACTTACCTTTTGGAACAATTTTTAAAATTTTCAAAGAAAAAAAGATTGAATTAATCCAGTAATGTCAATGTGGTTGTGACAAATCGTAATAAAATATAATTTTTTTCATCCTAGATTACCTATTTAGAGAGCAAACTTTCTTAAATAAACAACAGTTGGGAAGGCACTAGAAACCCCTCATTTTTTTTTCGAGAAAACACAGATAGGCGAAACATTATTAGAATAATATCCTGCTTTAATTTAGCAGGTTCTTTTGATTTTTTTTAGACATTGAGTATAACGTGAAGTATTACTTCCAATCACTGGGAATCGCTGATTTTCGGACAAAAACTATTGCGTAAGACCATATACCCAGTGTGAAATTTCCACCACCTATCTAAAAGGCTACTCAAGTTTTTAAGAAGCCGGTAATAAAGTAAAGTATTACTAATGGATATGGGAAATTGCTCGAAAATTAAAAGATAGAATACGACTCTATACTTATATATGAAATTTCTATTACATAACAGTGCTAAAGTTACAGTTTTCATACGCAAATATAGCACAGTATCATTTCTAGTTAGGAATATCGCTCAAAAGTTGACAGAATATTACTAATGTGATAATATATTATATATGAAATTTCGTTGACATCGCTGTAACTGTTATAACTGGGTTCTATATGTGTCCCGCAGCTATGCAGTGAGAGGGTAGAACTACTTGATCCAATACCATATTTCAACACCACTACCATTTGGTTATGTTTAGCTATGCTATAGTACATCTTGAGACACGACGACATCAACGCTTACGAATGATTTGACAGAATGACATCGGTTACTAACTCTATTTATTGCACAATAAGAAATGGACATCGAACAGCTTGGACAAACGATACTACAACTAGACAACCTAACTCTAACATAACACGGACAAGACTAACTTCAATCTTCTTTCCTGGCAACAACGAACTCACACTAAAACGTCACTTTCTTGCGTACAGCGTCACACACTCACTCGTTCAATATACGGCCGCACCATCAATCATGCGCACCCATTGCCCTAGTCAAACATGCATCATAACAGTAACAGTAGTGAAGTTATCGTGTTCACAGACGGACAAATACAAACACATACAGACAAGATTACAAAACTAAGTTTTTCCCACTCAGAGCGATGACAAACTACGAGGTTTTTTAAAGTCTTGATTTTGATTCCTTGACACTCTATATACGAGAAAATACAAAGGAGTAAATACACATTGAATAAATGAATGAATAAATAATGCAGGTGAATTAAAAAAACCACTTAATTAAGATAAGAGTTTCAGAACTTTCGATAAAAATATATGTTACAAATTTGAGTCGTTAACAAAGGTGCTCGAAGCAAGACTAGCCCCGAAGTTTCTGTACAGCACTACCCCCAAGTTTGGTATAAGGGCTACAGACGGTATGATATCCTTGGACCCAACCAACTCTGTGATTGTACTGAACTAAAATTTAGAAGTGGCGAGTTTTTATTTTTTTTTATTTTTTTAACATTTTTTTTGGAACTGAACTGAAATTTAGAAGTGGCGAGCTCTTATTTTTAATTTTTTTTTAAATGAGTGGTCTACATTTCCTGACACACATAAATAAAAACATCTATGAATTTTATAAATTGTAGACATCCACTGTTCATACGCTTCTACTTTGAACCAACAGCCCAACCCGTCCTTCTAAAAAAAACCAACTAATTCAGTGAGATGTGTTGTGCATATGTTCAACTCTATACTAATATTTTAGACCTAATAGTTTATTTTCAACTGAAAATTTTCAATTTTGTCTTTATATTATGAGCTAGTTTTTTTTTTAATGAACCAAAAGTGATTGATGTTAGTAAATTATAACGCCTATAAAATCTACAATGCAATCTATATAATACTATTTTATACAAGGAGATTTAATTGGACAATAAACAAAAATATGGAGTGAACTGATTATTTCCCTTTAATTCTGTGTAAAGCGGCATACTGAGAGACTAAATGACAGGAAGAAAGCGATTCTCCGGGAGGAGGGAAGGGGTGGTGGCGGAGCCGCCCCGAAGATCTTCTACCGTCTCTACACCCTGGAGGAAATAAAATATATAAAGAAATTATGTACACTTTTAACAGTGTCGCCACCCCCCCCTACCCCACTTTCCCCCAAAAATTTCAATCCCCCCACCCCAGGAGGAAAAAGTCTGAAAATAACACTGGGGCATATGGCTTTATATGACTACATGATGTATGTTGTTACACCTGGCCCAAACGAGCCAAAAATACATAAGAAGCCGAGTGTAACACTTGTTTTAATATTTTTTTAAAAATATTTAAATTAACCAATACATATCCGTCCATTTTATAACGATAATCATAAACATTCCGCCATTTTTTCTTTTAAATATACATAAAAACATACATTTTTCTTTACATTTAACACGGAAGATGTGTTATATTATATTTCTTTGCCCTAATAAATCTTTTGCTACATAAGCTACTATAAAGCTATAGTTCAGTTTTTAACAAACGTTCTATAGACCCCAGAATAGACTACAAAAAAAGTAGTATGCTTGATACTTTTGGAATGTATGTTGCCGAATGCAAGTAAAAAGATGATACTGGTAATGAATTTATAGCATTTGATGATTGAAGAACCCTAGTTCTAAAAATTGTTTCTTCTCATATCGAAAATGGCCAGTATGATTAATTACCTACATAATTTAAGTTTATCTAAAACTTCTTATAGAAGAGATAAAATTCGATAATGGGACATGATTCGTTTTATGTAGAGGACATGTAATTTACAAACCTCATACACACATTTTTAAACAAGAAACAAAAAAATTAAGACCATTTTGAAAATAATTGTTTTATTTAATGCTTTACATTTAACATTTAGCATATTTAACATTTAACACTGTGCTTAAAATACTTAGATTAAGTTTGTAAAAGTTACACATATAACATACCATATATTAATTAAAAAACCAATATGTTTTTATGTATTGTAAAAAAAATGTAAAGAAAAATAAGATGATAAAAATACTTTTAAGCTTCTTGCAGCTTTGTGGATACCCAATTGCGGTTTGTTAATAAGGTATAAGATGTATTTACTAGAAAGTGTCAAAATTACGTATATTATTCTAAACACGGTTACAGATAGGCCTACATACATTTTTTTTTGTACTACCTGCATTGGCGAAAATGTATGCAATGTATTATAGGCTAAATCATTTCCGTGGAAACTCTGACAATATAATTCGCTTTCTACAGAATCAAGTTTTCATGAAATAAATTCTTTTTACTTTCTCGTATATACGTAGTATAGAGAAAGTATTGTAATCGTGCAAAAAAAAAAAATCGAGATTTTTACAAATCTCGACGTTTTACACCTCACTGATACGGAAAAACATAATTTTGCAATCTTGTCCGTATGTCTGTGTGTGTGTGTGTCTGTCCGTGTGTGTGTCTGTGTGTAAACACGATAACTTGAGTACCGTTACAGCTAGGTTGATGAAATTTCATATATAAGTATTTTATCAAAATCGTAGATCCGTATCAACTTTTGAGCGATTTTCGATAACCGGAAGTGGTACTTTTCCTACTTTGAATTTTTCAAAAGCCTATAACTTGAGTACTATTTCAGATAGATAAATGAAATTTCACATGTAAGTAAAAGATCTAATTCTCTACCTTCTGTTAAATTTTGAGTAATTTCCGTTGACTGGAAGTAGTAATTTACGCTACTTCCGATTTCTCAAAAAACTAATGTAAATTTTTAAAGTACTAATAATATTGCGCACTATTATACGCGTTTTTATTCGGCGTTTGCTTGGTGCGCAATGTTTTTTTTTATGAGATTCTATTCTATTTTTAAAAGTTTAAGTATTTAAAATGGATTAAAAATCATAACTATATCCCCAGTTACCATCCCCTGTTGTTTTATATAAGAATATTCAAGAAAGTTTAGGGGAGATCACTACCGGTTTATTTAATTGAATGTTTGGACATGGACGTTGTCAAAGTATATTTATGGAGTAGAATGACATATGTTTAAGACAAAGTAATAATACACACATTAATTAAAACATATATAATATAAAATACATACAAAATGGAAAGTGCAAGATTTTTTACCAAAACTAAATTGCGTTAGACCAAAATGTAATATACATGCCTATATTTCTGGTTTTCAAAACCATAAGTACTTCGAGAATGGAATTTAGCTCGTTCCTTATCATTGCTATTTATTACCAGCTGCTCTATATCAAAGCTATCAAAACTATATCTCCCATTGAAATGCCATTATCTGTTCCAGAGACCAGAAGATCGAGCAGTTTTTTTTTATTTACTTGTTTATTAAAATCAAATTTGTATTTATAAATGAACAATTTTGTAAAAAAAATATAAAAATAGAGAAAGTCAAAAGAAAAGACTTTTTTTTATCAGGTGTATAAAGTGTGAAAATCAGCCGACATCATGAGCTTACGAAATACATTGGCGGCTACGTAGGGGGCGTGGGGAAGGGGGAAGGGGGAAGGAGGAAATTCACAGTTGTTAAGAAACTAGTGTGCGTGTGTGTATTTATATATTTAATATAACAATACAAATTCTCATCAAACATTCACAATGTTTATATTGAATTATTGAAACAATAATTTCTTATATGAAAAAATGTTCACAACATCACCAGGCTGGCTTAAATTAATATTTAACATTAAAAAATTAAATAAATTAAACACACCGTTTGAAGTAAATTCTTCAGAGACAACTAACACTCTATGCTGATGCTTCTTTAGTTTTTTAAACTGGGAAGTTTCGAAATGCACAATTTTTTTGAAAAAAAATGTTTAACAATGAAATTTAGATCGTAAAAAGAAGTTCATTGTAAAAAAACGTTTTTAAATATAATTGTTCACAAATAAATAAGACCTTTGTTGGTACACCTGTATTTCTAAATACGATAGATCTAAAAATAAATTTGTATTTGAGGACAATATTTAAAATACATTAAAACGTCTGAGGAGTTATTATGAGTATAAAGTATAAAAAGACTCATTGATGAAATAGTTTTTGTACTTAAGATATAATATTAAACTCGTTCATGATGTTATTGTAAGTAGCTTAAGGGGGCAATATAACCCAGACAATGAAAAATTGACTAAAAAATTTGCAAAAAAACCAACTATTATACATACACACAAACATTTTTTACCATAATAGTTATTATCAAGGAGCTATAAAACATCACATAAAAGAAAGTTAACGTACGATGCAAACATTTTTTATAAACAATTTTATCCAAAAATTTTAATAAGAAATATGGGGCTGCGGTTTTCCAACATTAGGGCCCTTCTTGCTGAAAATACTCACGAGATGTATAACATGGTAGCCTACTGTTGGTAGAAGATATCCATTGTGACAAATTTTGAACTTTTTTCGAATGTTTCGAAGTTAGGCCAGCCTGGAGAGACTTTCGAAATTTTCCATAACTTTTATCTTTTTTTTTAATTCTTTTTTTTTCTTAATTTTTTTTTTTACTTTTTTTAAAATTTAAAGCTTGTTGGTTCAAAAATTGAAAAGAGGCTGGTTTGGAACATTTTTGCCAACAAAAGTGGTGGAAGAGTATAACGTATGGAAGAATAGTCAAAAACAAAGCTAGTTTGCATGGATTTCATCCCATTCTGTACAATAAACATAGTAAATACCAAAGAAAAATGAATATAAACGAATCAAAACTATTGGGGTGGGTAGAAAAAATCTTTTTTTTTTTTTTTTAAATTTTGTAAATATTTTTTTCTTATTTTTGTAAATATTTTTTTCTTTTTAAATTTGAAAATATTTGTAACTTGTGTACTCAAGGGAAACAAGGGCTAGTTGAAAAAATGTACAGATCACATGGTGTGTGCTCTCACCCTATGTATAGCCAGCAGAGTAGTCGCACACACACACACACACACAAACAACTTAGTTGTTTTACACATATGTAACTTTTATCTCGCATGAGAAAGCTACGATTGTAATTCTAACTGTAATTTTTAACGTAAGGAACGTTTATACCAAATTTTAAGTACTTTACTTATGGTTTTTGAAAAATTGTTTACAAAAAATGTAAAATATAATATAATATTAACAAATTAATTAAAAAAAAATACCACTATAAAAGTTTGGCATGTGTATGTCTAATATATTTTTTGTGTGAATATTTTTTGATACTGCCAGCTTAATAACGTCACTCACTGAGACACCAGAGTAAGGAATCGTTGACCTTTGGTAGACAAAAACCAACACAAATGTATTAATACATTAGTGATTGTACACAAAATGCAGAATTTAGAAAAAAATTTCCAAAAAGAAAACTTATCAAATAAATATCAGCCAACAAAGAGCCATTAGTTATAAAATAAATTGAAATTAAAATTACAAAAAGTTTTATACCTCTCTCATTCTCGACTGTTCAATAGTAGCACTTAAATAAAAGATATCCCTGTTCTAAAGTTTGTTAAACTCAAGACCAAAGTTGACAGTTATCGACTGATAAACTTCACTAGAAATGCGTGTAATGGAAAAGTGTGATAAAACGCGGACTGGCCTGGATTCTCATAAAAAATCTACAAGTAGAGGAATAAGCATCTCAGGAACTGCAAATATACTTAAGATCAAAGCACATGCATATCTCAAGTAATATGTTATGACTTTCAAAAAACAAAAACTTCTTCTATATTGTGGCTAGACTTTTAACCCTACAATTCATATTGTATCAATTTTGCTACAAAGTAAAATAATTAACAAGGTCTGGAAGTTAGTTTAGCTACTAAAGCTAAGGAAACATCACCTATCATATAGCAATCAAAGCTGGATGAAAGGGTACCTAACATTAGCTAAGAGTGTATGGAAGGTACATTTAGCCATAGTGTAACATTAAAAAACAGTCTGAAAAAGTAGCGTCTTGCTCACCACTCTCTTACTTATCTACATAAATGGCTCAAACGATGATGACACCAAAAATGTCGGGGTTGGAATTCATATTGAATGACCAAATGAGAAAAGCATAAAAACAGGTTATAGAGCGTTCAGTTAACCTGCTGTAAGGTCGCCCTGATACCCAAATAGACAGGTAGACTTCCTCACAGATGCCAGATCTATCCTGGAGTCTCTGAAAAACATTAAAACCTCCTACATTTAATTGCTCATAATAGCCCTTGACTGGTTAAACAATATCTGCAGCAAGAAATTGCTGTTGTGGATTGTGAAAAACAAACAAATACAAGAAAATGAGATCACGGACTAGCTTGCTTCAAGTAAGGGAAAGCCGAAACTGCCAGGAATGTCACTAAACACAAAATAAATTTTTAAAAAATATTAAATAAGTTTGTATGCGTGTTGACACCCCAAACCAAGACGATTTCTATTACACACAACTACGCCGGTAAAAAACGCATAATTGTCCAACTTAAAACAGACTACACCGGGATGAAAGAACATTTATTTTGAAAACAAAAAGTTGGTCATATCAACCTTGACATTGTGGATTGGACCTAGACAACACATAACATGTCATACAAGACTGAAGGACATACGAACAAACGCTGTCTAATCTCTGGCCTTAAAACACCAAAATTAAAGATAAATTGTATAGGGAGCCTGCAAATCTGGGGAGACCAAGCAATTCGTCTACGGCGTAGGTATTGTATGATTCCTTCTCTATTTTGTTCTTTCACGCCCCAGACAGGTAACTTACATTGTCAGTCAGTCTTGTCAAGTTCACTTTAGCATTACAAATATCAAGAACCATGAAGAAGAAGAGCAAGAGAGACGCAAAATTAATGAGTCATCGTTTTAATACATTATAAGAAAACTTTTTTCTGGGGTTTGATAAATAGTTTTTTTAAATTCATGCCGACGGTCAAACAAAGTGAAGAAACCCACTGCAAAGCATAAGAAAGGACCAGTAGATGCGAGATTCAACTATAGAACTGGTAAGTAGGTCACCAACCAGTTCTACGGCTCAATAAAACCTGCATGAGCCATAGAACTAGTTGGTGACCTACTTACCAGCCCTATAGACTCGGCCACAGAAATCTCACAAGAGAAGTAGCTGTGATTCCAGGATATTATAGTAAAAAAATTATAATAAATAAAACTGTCCGATGTGGACTTAAATTTTTCACCCATCAACGTCATAGCCTGATGTAATCAATCACGCTGATGGTGTAGAAGAACGTGTACTTTTTACTGCATGTCCATTCTTAAAATCTTCCCAGCGCTTGTAGACAACAGGGAGTGTGTAGAGAACAGGATTAATGGCCGAGTTAAGTGGCAGCACAAATACTACCAGCCAGCTATAAAGTTCATGGCTCAGATCGTGACCGTTGGTGGCCATTAATCCAAAGACGAACAGAGGAAACCAGCAAAGTAAATTTGACATGACGACCAAAGATAAATTTTTGGCAACCGTGATCTCACGTTTTCGTTTAGTGGCGTTTTGGGTGTTAATAACGTCGTTCATTTTATCTCCAGAAATGTTACGAAATATGGCAAGCTGCCCAATGGTCATAAGAACTAACAAAATACCAGGAAGAACTAAAAAAGCACCGAAAGAGTACCTTAGTCCGTTTTCTGAGTGGTTTTTCATCGGTAAACCAAGACACATACCATTAGAAGAGTAGATGCCCCAGTTTTGATAGACAAGAGGCAATATAGACAGCACAAAGCCTACTGTCCAGGATAAAATAAGTAAGAAATATTTCAGATCACGTGGTATCCTATATGTCCCAAATGGGAACCTTACGGCCAAATACCTTTCTATTGTGATGAGGAGCACAAACATTGCTGACGTTTCACTCGACCATGTTGCTAGGAAACCAGCAACCGAGCAAAGTGTGCTGTGACGCCATTCTGACTCGAACATGACGTAATTGTCACGGTAATAGAGGTCAATGCCAGCTATGATTAACAGATACGCACCCATTATAAGGTCGGATAGGCCGAGGTTTGTAACAAACAGTCGATAACTTTTGGTTATGACAGCTCTTTCAAACACGAAACGAAACACCAGAACCGTTAAATTTCCGACAACTGAAACCACTGCGACAACACACAGCAGTATCCGCTTTACCTGGTCGTCAACTAAGTTTTCACACGTTGACATGTAATCTACGGGGGCTCTACAAAATGGGATCCCTGAACCACGGATGCTAGGACAACACATCTGATAATGGTCACAGTGAAAATCTGAACTGATCTTTAGTCTAGCCAGAGCATTTGCTGTCTGTTGGTTTACTTTTAAGGCAGTAGATCTTACATCTAGATATTCAAGCGTCATGGATTCAATGTTGGTAGGAAAATAAAAAACATGAACCCTGGTGTGACTAAGATTTAAATTTTCTAAATCCTTCATTGTAAAGTTAAATGATGAAATATTAGTAAAAGATAAATCTAGCGTTTTTAAGTATTCGAGATCAAGTTCTAGTGAATGCAGTGCCCTGTTATAAGACAAATTTAAAAATTTTAAATATGTAAAAGTATCTAATCTTTCATTATAAACAATTTCTTTTAAGTTGTTGTGACTGAAATCGATATATTCAACTGTATATTCGTACAATTGTTGAAAGAGAAGGTTATTGATCTCATCTAAATTACAGTTTGACGCGTGAAGTGTACGCAAACGATCTAACTTTCCACTAGAACGGACGCGTATTTTCGACAAATCAATGCCAGACAAGTTCAAAATTTCTGTTATTCTGTTAAAGTCTCCTAAACTCTCTAAGTGAATCATATCAGTGGGTATTGCCGGGCTTGCGGAATCCCAGCCACACTGAAACCCCCTTGGACAAGTCATGTGACAGTCGTATTCATCGTCAAGGTTAAGACAATGTGTCTTGTTGTCACATACGTGAACAGGTAGGATGTAAACTGTTTTGTCGTTTCCGCCATAACTCTTAACACATCTGAACAGATTTTTACCTTGTATGGTTATACTTTCATCTTCTCCATAAGGGCAATCTTGAACATCATTATTTATCATATACAATGGAATGCAGTAAGAAAAAGGGCATTTGTATAAACCCTCAGGGCAACTGAAGTTCTGGCAATTATTTAGATGGGACAAGTCAGAACAGCCTGTTTCTTTCTTATCACTACTTTTTAGGTAAACGCAACGTGGTGCTAATTTTCTACCACCCTTAAAGTCGCTGCAATTTTTCACTCTCTGGTTCGTTTCATCACAGAACACGATCTCATATTTTAACAGTTCAACGCAATTCTCAAAACATTTGTTCTCTGTGGCTACATGGGCTGTATGCGAATATGTTAGACCAGGTCTCGGATTTAATTTTGAGAACCACTGACTTGGTAAGCACGTGAAGTTGCTGCACATTGTTTCAAAACAATCTTCCGCACAAGTTTGTTCGACATTATCACTATAATCTTCGACCCCACCATCGCTTAATTCTGTGTTCTCAGATCTTTGTAATTCCTCAGAGTATTTTGATGTGCTTGTGTGCTTCAATTGACATTGAAGCAATTGAGATAGTTCACCAGATCTAGTGATAATATCTTCGCATTTGTTTTTGATCTCGCAATCGTTTTCTTTTTCACATACTACGTTTATGTGTTCAGAGTTGTTCAAATGACATTCGTAATTAGTAGTAATCCTTATCTTTTCGCCTCTGTTAGTGAATATCACTAAACTTAGATAATTATCGTTACCTAAAATAAACATTGGATGACACAATACTTTGAAAAAGCTTTCATCCTTTGGATACTGTATAGCGTGTGGTGTAGTAGAAGGCAAGGAGCGGAACACTTCATACTCACAAATCAATACATTTTCCTTTTGTTCTGTCCGCTCAACTGGTCTATCCACCATAACACTTGCGTTGCCTTTGTTGCACCCGAAATGTGACCATCTTTTAATTTTCCACTGAAAGTAACCAGTACTACATCTACTTTCACCCTTAGTGAATTCCCATGGAAACGGAAATGTCATAGGTCGTCCATTTTCCCAAAAGCCCATACCTAAACTTGAATCTTTATTTTGAATCAAACCAACATGAACGTAATAAACAGCAGATCCATTCGGATTAAAACTGTCTTTAGCTGAAAGCTGTTCCTCTAAAAATAGCAATTCTTCTTTTGTTTCCAAAGTTACTAAATCAGCTTTCATTTTCTTGCAAGCAGATGCAGCCTTACTATGACTTGTCGTGTCGCTAGTGTTGCCAATATAGAAACACGACAGTGGAGATCTCGTCCCAGTTTTTATTAGTGGAATCCAGCCATGTTTACATTGCCCACATACAGTTTCATTAAACAATTCAATGTCTTCTCCTGAAACTGTTAAGACATTTCCGTCAGACAGAGTATTGAGATGCTGAGATACTGATTTGTCTATGATGTAATAGAAATAAAATGTATAATCTTTTTTACGAAAAAATTGTGGAACAGAAATATGCCCGTGAGATGATTTAAGTTTCTGCTGCTCTGGTTGAATTAGCATAATTGCCAGCCGCTTAGCTTCGATGCGACTCGATGTATTAAATATTTCCTCAGCATTAATCTTCAAACCTGTATAGTAATAAAAGTGTTTATCTGTTCCTGTATCATTCAACTGACCCAGTCCTTTAATCAACCCTGTCGTAGTGTTATAGTCGTTAAAGTCAATCAGATGTTGTGAGTGAGTATTGTTCACTACGTCCAGCAAATGAACTCGAAGTCTCAAAGCCTCGTTATTCCCTTCTGGAAGAAAGTGCCCGACGATATTCTTTAACCTCTGTATTTGCAGTGTGGAGTTTCCCAGTGGGTAGGTCACCAGTAGCAGGTCGATGTAACTACCGCGGCAGTTGTCCAATGGCTGACTGTAGTTCGTCGTGTTTACTGCAGCTGGTGAGAAAAATGGTGTAAACATTTATTTGAAGTCTAAGTTGCTAAGATTTTATTAATAACGAATGAATTGTATAATGCATAACTAGCTCTATACCCATTCTTCTCTACGGTGTGAAACTCCGCAATATATATATATTTTTTAAAAGATATATAAGAATCGTACTAAACATAAAACAACTGTACTTTTGATATTCCCGTGAAATAAATAATTACTTTTCTTAAAATTAGGTATTAAAAAGCATTAAGAGGAATTTTTAAAAATCAATTTGAACACCAAATCGCACGACACCATGATCCCCAAACCAAACCCAACAATATCCATCCCACCACCTCAACTCCTCCTTACCAACATAACACAGCCCACCACATCACAAAGCATAACCCAAAGCTCACCCCACTAAACAAACCACCCATTCACACGATTCACGAAAAACACATTTAAAAAGACATCAAACGGAGTAGATAGACACCCACACAATATCACGACATGAACGAGAACCCGAACGAATCCCCAAGCAGTCCCGGTAAACTGCACCGTAATATAGCAGTAAAGTTATTATCAATATCGTGTTTAATGCCTTTCTGTTTCCCTTAACCCGATATCAGAGCACTATCGCCTTACATCACTATATAATCGAAACGGCTGTATGTATGATGCATTTTTCCTTGCTGATATAGCCACGAAAACCGTAACTCTCATCTTTGCATTAATTTAATTGCATCTATTTAATTTAACAACCTCACCAGTAAATATACTATAGTATCAGATATTTTAAAAATATAATCCCTGACGCAAACAAATAAGATTGTTTTAGTTCCTTAATGTTATTCATACACTTAAATCTAATTTAATTCATACAGTGAAATAGCACAAAAAGCACAAAAGACAAGTGATTTTAAAGGATCATAAAAATAAAAAAAAAGTATAAAATTCTGTACCGACTGATCAGGAAATAATGTAAGTAATCTTAAACAATCTATTTCATTTTGAGTATAAACATTATAATCAATGTGGTAGAAATAGAAAAAAAATTCATAACAAACGTTTTAATAACATGCTTTTATGTAATAATGCACTAAAAAGTAGAAAATAAATTATAGACTACTATTTAAATTACTATAAAGAAAAGCGTGGTTCACTTTAGTATCTATTGGATACTTTTACTAATATTTGAGAAGAGACCCACGCTTTTCTTTATAGTAATTTAAATAGTAGTCTATAATTTATTTTCTACTTTTTAGTGCATTATTACATAAAAGCTTGTTATTATAACGTTTTTTATGATTTTTTTCAGTACTTTATATGTTTTATTTACAATGAGCCGGCCCGCGGCATAACATACGCCGCTATTTAGTTGTTGTTTTTTCTACTGTTCAATAATTCCTAATTTGTGAATTCGACAGTACCAACGCTGCCACTGAAAATATTTCTTTAAAACACTATAAGTAGATCGTTAAGGACCATAACCCCCTTCCTCCCCCCCCCCTACGTTTAAAATCGTTTTAAACTAAATTATCTGCCCCTAATAGTCGTCACCAAACCCGGCTCTGTTTGTAAACATTTAGAGTGAACCACAGCTCACTAAGACCATGTAGGGGTGGGGTGGTAGGGAGCGCGTTTACAGCTTGTTTTCTAGTGTCTCCCATAAGAGAATTATATATATAGTTAGAGTTACATGACTAAAAACCATTGCGCGCCTACTGAACGTGATGGCGCAGCCATTGAACGTGATGGCGCAGCTATTGAACGTGATGACGCGTGTGGTGCGGTTCGATAGAAATGCCTACTAATTCGGTCCAAATTTTAATTAATTCATAAAAAAATAATTAGGCATCCAATTAAGTCAAATTTAATTTCAGATTGCATTGTCTTCATGTTTTTACCCATGTGTCAAATGTGAATCGTATCGGTCAAGTAGAAGTGACCCAATTTTCACTCCTGCGTTTCGATCTAGACTGACGACAGAGGAAGTGAGTTAAATAAAAGCTTGTAAAATTTTTTTTTATAAAAAACGTTTTAATAACAAGCTTTTATGTACTAATGCACTAAAAAGTAGAAAATAAATTATACACTACTATTTAAATTACTATAAAGAAAAACGTGGGTCACTTTAGTACTTTAGTACCATTGGATACCTTTACTAATATTTCAGAAGAGACCCACGCTTTTCTTTATAGTAATTAAAATAGTAGTGTGTAATTTATTTTCTACTTTTTAGTGCATTAGTACATAAAAGCTTGTTATTAAAACGTTTTTTATGAATTTTATTTTCAGTACTTTACATGTTTTATTTACAATAGAGTTACATGACTAAAAACCATTGCGCGCCTACTGAACGTGATGGCGCAGCCATTGAACGTGATGGCGCAGCTATTGAACGTGATGACGCGTGTGGTGTGGTTGGATAGACATGCCTACTAAGTCGGCCCAAATTTTAATTAATTCATAAAAAAATAATTAGGCATCCAATTAAGTCAAATTTTATTTCAGATTGCATTGTCTTCATGTCTTGACCCATGTGTCAAACGTGAATCGTATCGGTCAAGTAGAAGTGACCGAATTTTCACTCCTGCGTTTCGATCTAGACTGACGACTGACGACAGACTGACGAGGAAGTGAGTTAAATAAAAGCTTGTAAAAATGAGGGTGTTTCAAAATAATTATAGACTTAAATAGCAATATATAACTTCCTAAATAATAGTTAAGTTATCCAATAGATAATATAGTGACCCACGCTTTTCTTTATATCTATTTAAACAGTAGTGTATTATTTATTATATTCGAGATAAATGGCCCGTTGAGGGAGAAAAACAACGGGCGCTAGGTTGATAGTGTTGTCTTTTTTCTCTAAACCAAAACCAAAACTAAAGTCACCACCTCAACTTCAAATTTATCCGGAAACGAAAAATGTCATTGAAAACGGATTTTTATAATCAGAATTGTAAACTTAATCGGATTTCAGCTTGATCTACACGTAGTCACAGCACGTTAATACTAAATATAGTAGTAGCCATACACCTAAACCCAGCAGCTAATCGCAGACATGACAAAAGTCGCATTTAGAGTTTCTTTTAGACGATCTACCCCGGAGGGGGGAGGGGGGAGGGGAAGAGGCTTCGCCCCTACTCGAAGAGTTGCATGAAAGAAACTCTGCACGCAAACCACTTTTAAGATTAGACAAATGAATTAGGCGGTAAAGAGAGTGCTTTTATTATAGAGTATCGATGACGTCGTTACTTTAGTGTACTTTTTCGACATTGGCTTTTTAATTCAATGTTTACTTTAGAATCAATGACCTCATGTTATTGTTTGTACTTTCCCGGCTTTAGAGTATTTCCTATGAGTTTCCATGCGACGTCACGTTTTTTTTCCCGTATGACTGTAAAAGTTTTTACTTTCCTTGTGTTTTCTCTATAGCGTTCCCAACAGATAGATAGATAGATAAATAAATATACAGACAGCGAAACTATTATTATTGATTTAAAGAAAATCATTTTTCTCATTTTATTACATTATTATATAAAAGCTTGTTATTAAAACGTTTTTTTTGCCTTTTTTTATTGTCATTGGCTATAGTACATATGTGTAACTTTCCCAGTATATCATTTTTTAAACAAAGTAAGTTACATGTCTGTTTTATATCTGCAATCATTAGGTTCGCCTGGTCGGGTGTCACCCGTAGCGATGTTACCACCCCCTCCATCAATTTCGTATTTTTGGTTTGTTGTCTCCTATTTACCCCTATCGTTTTTAACTGGATAAAACATTGTTTTAGGCAGTAAACCTTAGGATTTTTTGTGGATATGTTAATCCCTTAATGGGGTCATCCTGTGCTGACCCAACCCTTCGTCCCCACCCTGTGATGCTACTTTTTGCAATAGTTATTGTGTGTAAAATTATGCTTGAGCTTGTACAAACACTGTATTTGTAAAGTGACGTTCACTTTATGAAGTACGGATTTATTGTCATTGCACGTCTAAAATAATGCTCATGTTATTAAATACGGATTTAATGCAAGAATACCTCGATCTAAAAAATTCAAAGGAGCTAGTGGTTTGTTATCCGGGAAACTAATTTGTAACCAATCACAAAACTTTTTTCAAAACTTGAATAGGCCTACTTATATTAAATCTAAGCTTTCATACGTTATAAACAAATTTGGACATTGATAGATGACGTGGAGACAGATGAACGGCAATTCGGAGCCTAGAAGTGAGAAAATGGCCGACAAGTCTGAGTGAGTGGGAAAATATTAGTTAAGAAGGCGCAAGCTGTTTATGTGCTGTAGAGTCACAGGAAAGGATGGCTGAATTATAAAAAGACTCACTGTAATATATTTTCTTCTTCGTTTTTAAAGCTGTGTAATACGTTCACTTATAGATAACTTAGTTTACTCTCTAAGTTTAGGTACGTTTTACTTTCTTGATAATCACAAAAAAAAAAAAAATTAATTAAATATTCCATTTAGCTTTTAAAAGACGAAATATCCTACTTACTCCACAGTGAAGAACTCAAGCAAAGCAATAGTAGCTTCATCATTGCGTTCGCTCATCAGTTGATCCAAGTATGCATTAAAGACCATCAAAATATGCTTGTCGCAGTCATGGACCAAATAGCAGCACTTGTACACATAGAGACATGCACAAACGGCACCTGATGAATCTGTTTATGATACTGAGCTATGGATGCTGCTTCGCTTAGAGTAAAATATCATCCAGAAAACTGATACGGGTGTAGTCGTATTTGACAGTTGCAGTGGCGTTGCCAACATTAGACCAACGAGGCTGTGCTTGCAACAAGTGGACTTTATTTTTAATCATCTTTGTATCGAAGTATGAAGTGAAATGTTAATAAGAACCAAAATAGTCAAACTGCCAATCTTAACAGCGGTTTCTCGATTGTCGCTGTGTATAGGTACAGCTAACACAACACACCAATATTTCCAGAAATAATGGCCGCCAGAACCAGTATTATTTCACGTAATAATTTCGTACGTCAACTTCTAATATTAGAGTTGGTTGGTTCGCCCCTGAAAAAAAAGCAACAAATATGACAGGTATTTATCACCGTATGATTAATTGATTCACTACCAGTGTGACGCCCGAAATTTTAGTAAGGTTACTCAGATGTTTCGGTAAATTATTCAAACATATCTCTCAAATCTTGTAACATGCGTTCAATTTTTTTTCTCGACGTTCGGTGAATTATTCAAACATATCTGAATTCTGTTGTAACATGCGTTTGATTTTTTTTGTCCCCATAACTTATTTCCATTGGAAGTTATCTTGTTGAAAAACCACAGCAGCTTGTGTAGGTTGGAAGATTACCACTAATATACTTTGTTATGGTATAGTCAACATTGGAAGTTGTAACAACATTGATTTCCCGAGATTACCTCCCCCAATCTTTCAGGAGATTAACTCCCTTTGTAACAATTTTACAAAATTAATTCCCCTTGTGGTGGTAGTTTTAATGGTTGCGCTGGGTTAGTTATCTTATGATGGTTTAATAAGACTGCCTATGTAGTAGGTTAACAAGATTATCTGCCATTCTAACCATATTTCAATATTTATTCCCCCGTGTGGTTGTTTCATTAGATTAACTCCCCTAGAAATACGCAACATCACTAAAAACGGCGTCCGTCCCCCATCTACAAAATATCCACCACGGTCTCGGGTTTAGCTAATCCACTGTCTAGTCTGCCGCTAATGTCTAAAGGTCACCAACATCATCTTGTTGGTGTTGTCTGCCTGTTTTGTCGTGCGGACATTTAAACAGCGCCCTCCACGTGAGTACCGTCCGCGCACAAAACTCACCGGTCTATTTTTGGCGATGAGATATTTTTTTTTCCTCTCTAGTAATTTATCCTTCACATCTTTGCACTAGCTCCAAATTGAAACGGAAATTTTAGAATTATGACGTCAGATCGGCGACCTTTTAGAAATTCTGCTTTTGTTAAAAAAAAAACTTTATTTTGTCAAATATTTTCTCTACAGACTACAATTTTCCGTGTGTTTATATATATATATATATATATATATATATATATATATATATCGTCACCGCCCATCATCAGTGTTTCTTCAAGACTGTTATTCTCCGGGGGGGGGGGGCACCTGACATTTTCAGGAAGGGGGAGGGCGGACTAAATTTTCCGAGGGGGGGGGGGGGGGAGGACACTGTTAAAAGTATATATTTTCTATATAAATTCCATTTCGTACGGGGGGGGGGGTAGACTCTTAGGGGTGAGATGCTTGGAAGAAACTCTGCCCATCTTCCCCCCCCAGAGCGTTCTGCCTTGTGCCCATCTTCTCCCCTGACTCCGTGTGCAACCCATCTGTTTGGTGTCCCCCCTGAGTGTCTGCCTTTTGATACCGGTTTGTAGTTCGTGCAGGGTGTCCTCTAACCAACCTCATTTTTTTCTGATTGCTACATCAGCACACATGTTTTATGTTCTGTCCTATCGGCTCGCATTACTGGTGGTTTCGGTTGAACGGATCAGGATTTGTCCGTTCTGAGTCACAGTAATGAGTTTTATTTTTATGGCCGGATTGTTAGCCCAGTTTTAATTATTCTTGGGGTCCCCTTTCAGAACACATTAACAAAGCACCATTAAAAAAATAATATTTAAACAGTGATTTAAAATAAAAACAATAATTTTAGGAGAGGGGATAATTTTTTATAATTATAACTATATTGTAAACCTTTTGAATTGAAATAATTAGCTTCTTTCTCTTTGAGTTGCTAAACCGAAAAGTCTCGAGTTCGAACCCTCGGGCAGATGAGGCTCATTAGCTGGGGACAGCCACTCTTCTAGGAGAGACAACTCCTAAATCAAACAACTACTGCCTTGTAGTTTGTTCTTGGTTGGACAAAGGCTATGGAAAACAAATCCAAAAAGAACAGCTGGCTGAAATCGGAGAAATGGGGCATCAATGGCCTCACTGGCGCATAACCAGTTGACATGTATCCTTAATTGTGTTGGAGAGGATCCCTTCCAAGACTAAAATTAAGAACGACGAAGAAGAAAGAAGAAGAAGACACTTTGGGTATTTTAGAAAAGAAAAACGTACTTTAGAATTGTATGTAAACAAACATGTTTTGTTAGCTGTATAAAACATAAAAACTGGGAAACCGATATACATTCACATAATATAACAGAGTCACAAATATAACATTGACCACCCGCCCGTGTTCCACACATTTAAATACAATCAATTATTTCAACTACCAATTCAGTGTCGAAACAGGTTAAAACATACACACAAATCCACAGTAAACAAAACAAAGGAAGTTATTTACCAGAAAGATTAGGACAAAATCAATGACATTATAAGGTGAAAGATCAAGCCCCCCCCCCACATCTACATATATATATATATATATATATATATATATATATATATATATATATATATATATATATATATATAACACCCACCTCCCTTTTAATTTAAAAACATTCTAAATGCCATTTTGCTTGAGTTAATTGCCCCGAGACACGTCGCAACAAGTCAAACTGGTACCGCGCGACCCAGGGCTAGTGATTAGGGTCATTACAGTGTCTGACCGGCTCACTTCTGCCGCGCGTGTGACGTCACTGCGGCGGGAATTCTTCCCCCACCTTCCTCGCAACACGTTCACTACTTGTATGAGCAGGCGAGCGCCGTTTTACCAAAATAATATTCAGGAAATCAATTAGATGCGTAAGAATAGATTTATGCGGGAGGGAACAAAATGATGGGAGGAGGGAATTTCAGCGTTACAGAATTTAAGTGTAGCTAATCGAAGACAGGGATGTGTATTTAAATAAAAATACATTAAAAGTGGGTTTTAATATTAAATTTAATGCTGGTTAATAAAATTGTGTTTCTTTGAAATTTTCTAAAAAAAAAAAAGTTGAGCTGAATTTGTAACTTTATTAAAAAATGGCTCGTTTCTTTTTTTTTAAGATTCCCTTTTTTTAAAAAAATATATTTTTTTAGCCGTTGCTGAAGTTTGAGATACTAAAGATTTTGGACTTGCTTCCATAGCCTTCGCCTTCCTAAGAACAAATTCCAAGTCAGCTGTTGTTTAATTTTGGTAATGTATTGCTGTCTCCAGTTATCAGGTCTCAACTACGTGGGAATTGAACTCGTGACTTGTTGGTTTTGCAACCATGAGCTTTACCGACCCGACCACACAGATCCCTAAATGATTTCTTATTTGTGAGTGGTGAATGTCAAAGAATTATTTAAAAAAAAACAGGATGTTTTCTAAAACATTGCGTGTGTGATTCATTATTATATTGGCTAATTACTACGTCGTGGAAGGATATAAAAATCGATAAATGTGATCACGTGACACTTGGAACATACACATGCAGTCAAAGAGCGGCACTACAGTGGAAGACGGGTTGACGTTTACAATCAAGTAGGCCTATGGATGCTGCAATTTAAATATATGAGATTTTTTTTTTTGACTTCGTTAACATTATAGACACGCTAGAGGCATACTACAGAAGAATACATACAGAGTCTATTATTTGTTCACAAAAAACATAATGGTGTAAATAATGTTTTATGTGATGGTTTATGTAAATGCTTTATGTGATGGTTTATGTGATGTGTTATGTGATGATTTATGTGATGTTTTATGTGATGGTTTATGTGATATGTTATTTTAGGGGTTTATGTGATCGTTTATATGATGGTTTATGTACATAATTTTCGCCATATTCGTTACACTGATAATTTAAAGTTATTAATAATAAGCGCAACACATTGTTTACATTAATCTTTTACATTTTTGAATTTGTAAAATACCAAGCGGATAGCAAGTAATATTATTTTATTTAAGTTTATTAAGACTTACTTTAATTATGAAAACCATTTTTTTTTCTGTAAAATAAATTGTATTTTGTTTAATTAATCCATTATCAAGATTTTAAAAACACCATCGTTTAAGTAAAAAAAAACTTAAAAGAAACACAACACCTTATAGATTTTAAGTACTATGATGTTACATGTCAAAGACCTGCAGACAATTTTTATTCCTACTATAACAAGTTCTGGTGTTGCACTGTTAGCAAATAAACACAGTTAAAAATACAACCTCACAAATTACAATTACACAAATTCTTTTACAAGCATTTGAGAACGACAAAACATTTGATTAACAAACTAAAGAAAACACATGCTCTTTTGATACGGATTTTATTTATTTCAATACTTTGTGTGTACATTAGATATTAATTGCACTAGACAACTGTAACTAGATACATCAGCTTCACACCATAGCCTCGTCTAGTAGTAGTAGTTGCCTTTGCCTGTGGTATAGTAAAATAAAATGATTATAATAAATACTAAAAACTATTTTTTATTCACCAATTTACGAAGGTAAAGTTAAAGATATACTAAAATTGTACTGCTATTCCTGTGTTTGTGTTTATAAACGTTGATAAATATTAGAAATAAACGAGAAATACAATGAATTAAATTATATTGATAATACAATTTAGAATATTAGGAAGTTTTGAGAAGTTAAGAAATTTTATGAGGATATATTTTTTTCTTAAATTTTACTTTATTTGTATAGGCCAAGTTACAATAATAGAGAATAAAATGTGCTGTTCTATATACTATTTTTAAAATTAAAGTTTATAATTATTTAAATATTTTATAGATAATGGCCTTACATCTGATAAGATGATGTTAGCACCTTTAATTAATATATCAAACGATGTTTACGTGTAACCTACTGATATAACTGAATATACTTACCGCCGCAGTTAAAATTTAGCTACTGATGAAACTGAATGTACTTACCGCCATAGTAGCCTCCAATGGGAATGAGAAGTTTTCCGTAGCCGTAACCTCCATATCCACCGTGACCTCCCCATCCACCGAGACCGCCCCAGCCTCCAAGGCCACCAAAGCCTCCTCCCACACCCCAGCCTCCTCCAAGACCGCCGAATCCACCGAGACCTCCGAATCCACCGTAGCCTCCACCGAATCCACCGAATCCACCATATCCGTAGGCGTTGGCCATGGCGACCAAGAGAAGAACGGCGAGCACAGATTTGTACATTGTCTGGAAAAGATGGAAAAATTACTAAGCTAAATATTTGCAGACATGATATAGTTTGTATAATCTAGAGAAGATGGAATTCGTTAATTAAAGAAAAACTTATTATCTTGTATGTGACCAACAAAGCTAATAAGCGACTACTTAATTACACGATAAACACAACACACTCACCAAGATGTTTAGACTACGGAAAGATGACCGTCTCAAAAAACAAGGCAAGTAGATCTGCTTGGAAGAGACTGAATCGTGCTTTAACAAGACACCAACATCTGCTTATATACACAGTCTACAGCAGGAAGATTGGCAGCTTTGGATTAAATCTACCATCTACAGGGCTTAACGCCTGTTGATCCCCAGCGGATCTCAAATGTTAAGCCACATTATCCCGTTACTGCTTTTTATTTTTCGCCCCAATGAAAATGAAAACGGCGGAGGTCAAGGAAGACATACAGAAGGAAAACAACTGACAAGTGTAGGAGTATCTTAGGGGACTGCCTAGAAAATTGCCAAAGACAGACAAAAGTAGAAAGGGCTTACTGTCAGAGTTTCTTCCAGACATCTCTTCGGTAGTGCTCCCCCACCCCGAAGAAAGTCTACCGCCGCCTCCCCCGAATGAATTGGAATTTATAAAGAAAATATATACTTTCAACAGAGTCCCCTCCCCAGGGAATTTTAGTCCAGAAAATCACAAGTGCCCCCCCTCCCCCCATTCGGAGAAAAAAGTCTGGAAGAAACACTGCTTATTCTGGCGGTATTGTGTTTCTTAGGGTCTAAAATGGAAAAGATGATGAATTATCCATTAATCTTGCAGTCGCCTGTCTGTTGTTTCTGACTTCAGTCAACTTAGCTGCGAGAATGACGACCGGGAAAAGATGTTGATAAAACAAGTTAGTCATATTTATATATAGTTAATACTCCTTCTTGTATTTGTTTCTGTAATTAATAGGATGGGAGAAATAACAGTTACATGTAAGCTCTAAAGATAATATGTCAGAGGTGTTAAGTAAAGGTTTACTGTGATAAAACTTTGAAATCATATTGTTTCTTAAATAAAATGCAAGGTACTAAAATTTTCTCTCTCTCTCTCTTTCTCTCTCTCTCTCTCTCTCTCTCTCTCTCTCTCTCTCTCTCTATATATATATATATATATATATATATGTATATATATATATATATATATATATATATATATATATATATATATATATATATATATATATATATATATATATATATATATATATATATATATATATATATATACACGCATATCGTTAAAATTTGATTTTTATGTGGAAAGTATTTTTGAGAACCACTGTCCTAGTTAACAACTTTAATTAATTGACTAAAGCCAATCAAATATTTTACTCTGTAATTATCCTGTCAATGTTGAAGTGTTGATTGACATGTTGGATAGAGAAGAGAAAATGTACTTTTAATTTTTAAATGAGGCTGGTTTCAGTATGCGACCGAAATGTTTTCTCAGAAAGTTTGAGGTGTACCGTGTTGATACCTCTGTCAAACTAGAATCTTAGTTGTCATATAGCCTCACTACACTACACTACACTACACTACACTACACTACACTACACTACACTACACTACACTACACTACACTACACTACACTACACTACACTACACTACACTACACTACACTACACTACACTACACTACACTACACTACACTACACTACACTACACTACACTTCACCCCGCTTCTAGCCCTGAGCCTGAAATTTCCCTGCCTTTGTTTATAGACAGTTTGGTATTTCGTCCGTTTGGTATGCCAGTATAGTGCTGTTTCGCTGGCCTGCTAACCCGAGATTCTTGAGTTTGGGTCCGGGTCTCGAGTCTGTAGGACGTCCCAGAGTCCACCCAGCTCTGATGGGTACCTGACTCACGTTAGGGAAACAAAGGCAGCTGGGCATAGTGTTGACCACATTATCCCCCTGAATGCCAAGTTCATTGAAACAGATGAACTCTACTTCACCTGCTTTATTTGTCTTGTGCACGAACACAAAAAATTATAGTGCTATTTGGTATGGTGGCGTTTGGGAACGAATGTATGTTTATATGTCGGTAATATATGCCAAATATATTGCTGTATGGTGGGATACATATTGTATCGATATTATTGGTGTGTATTTTCATATTTGAAATTTGTAAAATTGTTTTGGTTAGAGCAGGTGGTGGTTCAAAAGCGTGCATTACTAATGATCCTAAGGAGTTTGGTACTCAGCCCATGAGTCCACCCAGCTCTAATAGTATCTGACCATAGGACGTCACTGAGTTCATCCAACTCTAATAGTATCTGACCATAGGACGTCACTAAGTCCACTTTGGTTGATGGTTTATTATGTAACATATTTTTATATTCGAAATTTGAATGATATTAACCATTTAATTTCTATGTATATTTTGTATAAGTAATTACTGCCTTCGTTTCCACGATCACTCGACTACATTTCAATCTGTCTGAAAGCTAAACTATTCAAGTCCCCTCCAGGCCCACTATTGACGTATGGCGCGTGACAGTTCTAATCACGTGACATGTTCATTCGCGTGTGGCCACACATCCTGGTACAGTTCAGGTATGGTGACGTCATTCAACAGTCATGTTCTTAAAATGTTGCATGTACGTAGGTGGACGATCCCCCCCCCCCCCTCCCCCAGCAATGTACTTAAGTTAGTTGTTTTTTTTGCCCTGGGGCCCCATAACGGCATAGTATGTGATAAGACAGATAGGGTCATCCAGTGCTTGGTACGTGAGAATTTTATCCTCAACATTCCTTGACGTCACAGTGTCCAGTTGTCCATTGCCCAAAAATATAATTAGAACAAGTTTGATGAAATAGTGTTTACATTGAAATTTGAAATTAATTCGAAACCGCAAGAAACAGCGGTAAACATTGCTTTATGAGTAAAGTTTATTGGATGTGGTGTCACCCCCTCTTCACCTGGTGACACCAATACTCATTGAAACTATATAAAGACGTTAGATGCGTCAGGAATTGGAAAAACATTTATAAACTATTGTATATTACATATGTTTACCTAGGTCAGAGGCGTAGCGAGGGCGGGGGGGGGGGGGAGGGTGCGGACCGCACCGGATGACACAATTTAAGGGTGACACCAAGGCAAAAAATTGCAAAATTTACTGAAGAAAAATTCTTTTTCGCCAGTCCCATTAATGATTAATTAAAGTTAAACAGTATTTCACGTACAAATCGCAAATTACTACAAGGCGGTGGTGATGACACCATGACGTAAACTTGCAAACTATAGAGAAAACTATGCAACATTCAGCTGTATTATTAACAGATTAAAGATATAAACAACGTCACTCTTATATATATATATATATATATATATATATATATATATATATATATATATATATATATATATATATATATATATATATGTATATATATATGTATATATATATATATATATATATATATATATATATATATATATATATATATATATATATATATATATATATATATATATATATATATATATATATATATATACTTTGTTTCTTTGGGCGGGGGGTGACACCACGAATTGCCGCGCCGAGTGACACCCGACATAGCAACGCCACTGATCTAGGTCACACAGTTTGTGTGAGTGATTTTGTAACGGCAGGTAACTTATGTTCAGTTCGCAACTACTGGTCGAGTTTACAGCTAAGTGTTTAATCTTTTTAACTAAGTACCAACTCAAAAATGTTTGAGAGATTTAATGAGCGGTCAACGCTTTTAATAAATGAGGAAACGTAGTTTTATTTTATTTTTGTAGTTCAATTAAAATTGTTTTATAGAGGATTGTGTGGTTGTTTTATTTTATGTGATCATTTATGTAAGCGCTATGCCCAGCTGCCTTTATTTCCCTAAGATGAATTAGGCACCCATCAGCGCTGGGTGGACTCATGGACGTTCTACTGACTTGAACCCAGATTCGGACTCCACTTTCGGGCTAGCAGCCTAACGCCCAATCGTTTAGGCCACGCCGTCCCATTAGCTATCGACCAGTTTAGCTAAAAAAAAAAAACTTCCGAAGAGCCTGGTACGTCGGACTCCCAAGGCCCCTACATGATAGCGAGCCAGGAGATTTGTCCGCACTAGACGGGCGAATCTCCGTCGCTTGCTCTAAATAGCGTGGGGGAGGAGAGGTGCAAGACTGCCGGGAACCAAGTGGGGTTTGCTCTCGACCCTAACCAGATATTTTGACTTTAGGCTGCGGCCTTCACGTGGCTTCGGATGTGTGCCACTAGTCGGACCAAGCTCATGACCCCCCTAGTGGGTGCGGGATGGCTAGTGGTAGCCAACAGCAGCTAGAGGTTTTTGATCTGGCCGAGTAGAACTGCTGTATGCGTTCGGCTCTTCCGAAGAGCCTGGTACGTCGGTCTCCCAAGTCCCCCACATAATAGCGTGGGGGAGGAGAGGTGCAAGACTGCCGGGAACCAAAAGAGTCAGATATTTTGACTTTAAGCGGCGGCCTTAACGGGGCTTCGGAATAATGCCACTGGTCCGACCAAACTCATGTCCCCCTAGTGGGTGCGGAATGGCCGGTAGCAGATAACAGCAGCTAGAAGGTTTTGATCTGGCGGAATGCCCCCCACGATCAAGCTGGGTACCAGGCGGTGGGACGACGTCCCGCGTCTGGTGGGTGGGGAAGGAAAGCCCGGTGAGAGCCCACGGAAGTAGCGACCGATGTGTGGGGAACTCTTGTGGTCGGAGTTTGCTACACTGAGGCCTGCCTGGCTAATGGAAGTCAACCTTCTGAGCCGGTTTCCGTATAAGAAGAAGAAGAAGCTAAAAAAAAACAAATTTCTAAAAAAAATATTTCGGGACCACACTGGTTATAAAGCTTATTTCGGTACTATACTTATTATATAAGTAAAGGACCTGAGTAGCTGGACATACTTAACCTGATCAGTGTTAGTTCACGACTTGGTCAGTTCATAGTGCTACAAACATACGAACTGATAGAACCATACGCCCGTGGACACACATGTTAGATAGATAAAACCAAAGCACTATGAAAAGGAATTAGAATTACAAATAACCACAATGAAGTCATTTCCTTCAATCACCAACGGGAAATATTTTAACGATTCTACGAAAATTTGTTTTTTAAATATTTAGTTTCGACTGTATGTCTTTATTTTGAAGAATTTCTAATATAAAATTTCGAGCTTTTTGTAGAAGATTATAAGCCATTGAAACTATAAAAAATCCAATATTGTATTATGGTGTTCTTAATTTGTGTGGTGAATGAAGATATGTACTAGCATAAATCTTAAGTGCTAGTTGTAACAGCAACATATTTTCAAAAATTTGCAAATTATTAAATTAATTTCTTCATTAAATTCTTCATAAAGTAAGACAAAAATTTGCAATTATTTGTTTATCGTGTGGATTGCGATTTGCCACCTTTGACTAAATCGCCATTTTGGAGTGTGGTTATCTCTTGCTGTTAATTAAATTAGATCTGTTTTTTTTTTTTTGGTAATATTATGAGAGAGTAGTAAAGATCGGTGTGCTATTTGTAGGGCTAAACTCAGAAACAGAGCAGACAAAATACTGAAAAGGGGAAGTACCGTTACAAAACCCAACACAGCTAACTGCTGTGGTTATGCAACTTACACGAAAAAAAAATAAAGCCACAAATTAAATCATTTTTTTTATTTATTTTTATTTAATTGTAAACCAGCTTATTAGTCGGGTAATTAGCAGGAGACAATTTAAAGTTGTCGGTCATTTCTTGGCCAAATATTTAATAGTAGTTGCCTTTTCCTGAAAAAGAAACAACAAGTTGATGAAGTTAATTAACTAATTAAATGAAGAAGAATATGGGTTGCATATAAACACAGGAAAACATTTTATATCCTATTCTTCGCCACCCTCACCCCACCACCCAAAAGCCACACATTCTTACTAAAAGCCATGTTCAACTAACTTTACGTCCATGTCCAGCTAACTACCACCCACTTTAGTTTGCAATTTCTCTCTTTTATTTTTAATGCACTTTTGTTAAGCAATAATCGAGCTGGATCAAATCAGGTACTATAATCAGTTGTGGTTTCAACTTACAAAAACGAACCTTAATATACTTTAAACTATTTAAAGCAACTTCAGGCTTGAGATTTTTTTTTACATATTTTCAAAGTGTATTGCGATTGTTACACTTTATGAACCTCCCGCCCCCTTGCACTCTTTATATCACCGATGCCCAAAATCAACCTTCCGTTAAGTGTGGTGTAATTTATGAACGTTTACATTGTAAGCTGAACCGTCAACGTACATAATAATACACACAATTTCTTTAGATGAAGCTACACAGTTTATAACATTCGTAACTTTCGATCGGAAAATAGATGTTAAAATTAAATTTTAACTAAATATTTACCGTAGATGACGGGGAGGTAACCGCGACCACCTCCATGGCCGTAACCTCCGTATCCTCCTAATCCACCGAAACCTCCTCCAATTCCACCGAAACCTCCAATTCCACCGAAGCCTCCACCAATTCCACCGTAGCCGCCTCCAATTCCACCATGGCCTCCTCCAATTCCACCGAAGCCTCCACCATATCCTCCATAACCTCCTCCAATGCCACCGAATCCTCCGATTCCACCAAAGCCTCCACCGAATCCACCAAATCCACCGTATCCGTAGCCACCATGGCCGTAGCCATAGTTGCTAGCGAGGGCGGCGGTGGCCAAGAGAAGTACGGCAAAGATGGATGTGTACATGGTCTGTGGAAGGGGAATATATATATATATATATATATATATATATATATATATATATATATATATATATATATATATATATATATATAATTATGAATTTTAAGCATAATTACTGTATACTTGTTGATTATTAGATTACTATGCAATGATAAAGTAGTGGAGATTGGTGTCATCGACATTTGTAACGTCACCAAACCTTAGCTTTTAATAATTAGTCCGACATTTGGGTTTGTAAGTCACGTTCTCTCTTACTTACTAGTGAAGCCTCGTTAGCCAGGGAAAGATACAATTTTGAACTAAATTAACATTTGTGAACATGATTCCCATTTGATAACAAAAACACGGCGGCCGTTTCTAGGCCTCGCTTCAAGACTTTAAAATACCAATATTAACCAATTTGTTGCAATTAATAACATTTTACTTTTAATAACATCAAATTAAGTATGGATAGGCGTAGGCTATTAACAATATTCATATTTTAACTACGTTTAGGACTCCTTCTAACCGATTCGAATAAATAATAACAAGATGCACGCTTCTTTAAAAAAATCAGTATAATTTTCTAACCTACACGATGTAGTCTATCCATTATCATTGCTTATATTTGTAAATAACTTAGCAATAGCGGAAGTAACTTGGCAATTAATTCATTTTTTTAATTCATAAAATATTCACGTTTAGTTTGAAAAATACTAGCTGGCTAGCAAGTACGAAAACTAATAGTTGTAGATTTACTTACAAGCCCTATTATTACAATTTTTTTTTATTAATTTAAAAATGCAATTCGTTTATAGAATTAATTGATAAAGTTACTCAATACTCACTGCTGTAGCTGGACTAGAGTTGGCTGTTAAAGTGTGAGGTGTGTGGTAGCTGGTTTGGTCCCCACACTGGACAAACCAGATCTTTTATACACATTTTCTTTTCTGCTGGAGTGGGCCACAGGCGAGCTGTTAAGTTGGGCTCATTAGGGGGAGTTAAGTCATGTCACTCACTTTCTAACCTTCTAAGTTCAGGTAGTTTGTTGCGTGTCTATAATGACAGGTATAGCTGAACAGCTCCATCAAAAATATTTAATGTTACAGGGATCGTTATGTATATTGTTATAAACCGGGATCGTTATGTAGTTTTTATTTCCTAAGTGACGTTTAATAACTAGTTTTTTTTACTTATGTAAGGATTTTGCTTTATTTATTAAAATAATTACAAAACAGATGCTAATTGAAGTGTTACAACCCATCTAGGGAGAGGAAACTCCAAAATCAAACAACTACTGCATTGTAGTTTGTTCTGGGTTTGGACGAAGGCTAAGAAAGCAAATCCAGAAAGAAAAGCAGGCTGAAATCGAAGTCAACAAATTATAAGGCGTTTAACTTGTTGTCACATAATCCTTAATTGTGTTAGAGGAATCCAGTTCAAAATTACAATTAAGAACGAAGGAGAAGAAGAAAAACATGTATCAAATAATAGTCTTAAAAGATGATTGGCCGTTTGATAACGCCATAAAATAAAAATAAAATTAAAATTAAAGTCAACCTTTTCGAACCTGGCAGTCTACTTGGGTAGATAAAGTAGAGTTCACTTGTTTCTTAGACATCGGCATATTCATGAAAGGACAGTGTGATCAGCACTATGCTCAGCTCATGAGTTCCCTTACCTATTTTAGCCACCAAAAGCTTAAATTATAGTGAGCAAGTATGATTTTATTATCTAATTTCAGATGCATTTAAAAGATAGGTTATTATATATGTTCTAATTTTCCAAGTTTTGGTCAATCGTTCCAAATGAAGTGACACTACACTGTCTGGGACTAAAAATAATTTGCGTAGCGACCCTTCCCGGGGACAAAACTTTCGATTTGCACCCCCCCCCCCTGAAGATTTCGATTTACACCCCCCTCATACTTTCATTAGTATTTTTCCAACCTATTTTGGCGCCCCCTAAGGTCGGCGCCCGGGACATATGACCCCCCCCCGCCCCCGCCCCCCCCCCCCCTCGCTACGCTACTGCCTGAAGGACAGTTATCTGTCTCTATTTGGGTCCTGACGGTTGTAAACATTCTGGTCGAGTAATCGCTTCAGATGTGTAACCTAGTTTAGACATGTTTAATTTAAATGTAATGCCAAATAGTCTATTTATTTAGATAAAAAATGTATATTCATGCATTGTTACAATAGAAAAAGGTATTTAAAAAGTTTGATCGAAATGTGGGTCAAAATTGAGTAAAAAAAAACTTGCCATAAACCAGAGGCGTAGCGACCCTTTCCGGCGCCCGGGGACAAACTTTCGATTTGCACACCCCCCCCCCTCGAACTTTTCATTTGCACCCCCCTCAAACTTTCAATTTGGCGCCCCCCCCCCTAAGGTCGGCGCCCGGGGACCTATTCCCCCCCCCCCCCCCTCGCTATGCCTCTGCCACAAACCCACAAAACAAAACAGTAAAGAAACAATCAAACAAATAAACAAACGGACGTTGAGAACTCAATAAAGCTTGTAAAATTTTTTCATAAAAAACGTTTTAATAACAGATGTACTAATGCACTAAAAAGTAGAAAATAAATTATAGACTACTATTTAAA